>NC_092087.1:19454505-19579324 GCF_045679555.1 Salvelinus alpinus | reverse complement strand
AGAGGGGTGGGCCAAAATCCCTGCTGCAGTGTGTGCAAACCTGGTCAAGAACTACAGGAAACGTATGATCTCTGTAATTGCAAACAAAGGTTTCTGTACCAAATATTAAGTTCTGCTTTTCTGATGTATCAAATACTTATGTCATGCAATAAAATGCAAATGAATTACTTAAAAATCATACAATGTGATTTTCTGGATTTTTGTTTTAGATTCCGTCTCTCACAGTTGAAGTGTACCTGTGATAAACATTACAGACCTCTACATGCTTTGTAAGTAGGAAAACCTGCAAAATCGGCAGTGTATCAAATACTTGTTCTCCCCACTGTATCTATCTCACTGTGACGTAGTAATGGCTTTGCCACGCACATGCTGTAACAACACTTTAGTGACAGCATTTTTTTATGATCTATACTTTCTCCATGCTTTTAGGTAACATTATCCTAACAGCAAAATTAAAAATAGGTTTTAACCCCACTGCATGTCATGGTGAAGAAGCTGCACTTCAGCCATTAAATCTGAAATCCTTTTCAAAACACTTTGTATTTGGAATACATTTGGTTGTTAAAAGTAACACAATGGAACACCTTGGTCACAGAACACGTGAAACTGAATACATCTTCCACCGACAGCTGAAGCAATTTTAATTTTAACTTTGTGGTAACTTAATTACTGGGGATTAAGAAATATGAATAATTTCAGACTTGAAAAAGAGCACTTCCACTTCCTACCCTGCAAACATGTGTTTTGAATCTTTATGACAATGGTGTGAATAATGTCAAATTTATCAAGTTTGACATCTCACAATAGGTTAAAAAACACACTCCTAATTATCACTCGGTCTCCCTTATTTCATGTGTGTAAAATAGTGTCAGGCAGGGGGTAAAAGTCAATGGTGATAAGGGTAGATATGTCAGAAAAAATCCTCTCTTCACTGAGCTAGATTCCAAATGGAGTTGGAGAACTAGTTTTAATGGGCTTTATGTCTCTGGGGCTGTGTGGTACCAGATGTCTCTAGCTGAGGGAGACAGCCTAATTAAGACCTCTGAGATTGGTGTCCCAGAGAGTTTAGGGTGCATGGGCAGACAAGGGCGCAGCAGCCATGGTATCACTGGAACAACTAGGCTACCCTTGAGGGGGAAAAAATATTGAAAAAGGACATGCAGTATTTAGCAGCTGTATTACATGTTCAAATGTGGTAGTGATTTCAATGACTTTTAAATAATCTGCATTATTATTTCATGCTTGAGGTTGTGGAGGTTTTTTCCATTAAAACTCTTGACCTTCAATCTGTGATTTAAAAAAAAAAAATTCTCCAAATATACAGTAGCTTTAATCAGTCAACTCATGACCTTGACAAATTGCCATTTGACTCCATCTTGTTGTATGGCTGTGCCCTTTTGATCTTAACCTACAAGATAATCTATAAAAGGTAATTCACCGGTTAACACTGAGATGCGGATATATCTTGATTTTTGAAATACATCATTTTTTTTGTACGATTACGTTCTCCCATCTAAATTTTATATTTTTCGTATTTTTTGTATATATTTCAATATTTTAATCTCTTTTTCCATTTTTATATAAAATATACCTTCCGGCAACCCGCCTCACCCAATGTGATATGGATCTGATATTTTTAGACCTTATAGCCAGAGCCTCCATCAGAAGTTAGCCATCAGAGCCTAATCAGCTAATTAGCTACTAGCTATTTAGTCATTGTTAGCCACTGCTAGCGGCCTTTACCTTTTAGCACAGACTGTCCCCAACGCACTAGATGACCAGTTTTGATAGCCTTTAGCCGTACCCTCATCCTATTCCTCCTCTGTTCCTCGGGTGATGTGGAGGTTAACCCAGGCACAGCGTGTCCCCAGGCGCTCTTATTTGTTGACTTTTGTATCCGTTAAAGCCTTGGTTTCATGCATGTTAACATCAGAAGCCACCTCCCTAAGTTTGTTTTACTCACTGCTTTAGCACACTCCGCCAACTCTGATGTCCTTGCCATGTCTGAATCCTGGCTTAGGAAGGCCACCAAAAATTCTTAGATTTCCATCCCCAACTACAACATTTTCTATCAAGATAGAACTGCCAAAGGGTGGAGGAGTTGCAATCTACTGCAGAGATAGCCTGCAAAGTTCTGTCATACTTTCCAGGTCTATGCCCAAACAGTTCGGGCTTCTAATTTAAAAAAAACATCTCTCCAGAAATAAGTCTCTCACTGTTGCCGCCTGTTATAGACCCCCCTCAGCTCCCAGCTGTGCTCTGGACACCATATGTGAATTGATTGCCCCCCATCTATCTTCAGAGTTCGTTCTGTTAGGTGACCTAAACTGGGATATGTTTAACACCCCGGCAGTCCTACAATCTAAGATAGATGCCCTCAATCTCACACAAATTATCAAGGAACCCACCAGGTACAACCCTAAATCCGTAAACATGGGCACCCTCATAGATATTATTCTGACCAACTTGCCCTCCAAATACACCTCTGCTGTTTTCAATCAGGATCTCAGCGATCACTGCCTCATTGACTGCGTCCGTAATGGGTCCGCGGTCAAACGACCACCCCTCATAACTGTCAAACGCTCCCTAAAACACTTCTGCGAGCAGGCTTTTCTGATCGACCTGGCCCGGGTATCCTAGAAGCATATTGACCTCATCCCGTCAGTAGAGGATGCCTGGTCGTTCTTTAAAAGTAATTTCCTCACCATCTTGAATAAGCATGCCCCTTTCAAAAAATTTAGAACTAAGATCAGATATAACCCTTGGTTCACTCCAGACCTGACTGCCCTTGACCAGCACAAAAACATCCTATGGCTGACTGCACTAGCATCGAACAGTCCCTGCGATATGCAACTTTTCAGGGAAGTCAGGATTCAATACACACAGTCAGTTAGGAAAGCAAAGGCTAGCTTTTTCAAACTGAAATGTACATCCTGTAGCTCCAACCCCAAAAAGTTTTGGACACTGTAAAGTCTATGGAGAATAAGAGCACCTCTTCCCAGCTCCACAATGCACTGAGGCTAGGAAACACTGTCACCACCGATAAATCCATGATAATCGCGAATTTCAATAAGCATTTCTCTACGGCTGGCCATGCTTACCTCCTGGCTACCCCAACCCCGGCCAACAGCTCCGCACCCCCCGCAGCTACTTGCCCAAGCCTCCACAGCTTCTCCTTCACCCAAATACCTGGACCCGTACAAATCAGCGGGCTAGACAATCTGGACCCTCTCTTTCTAAAATTGCAACTCCTCTTACCAGTCTGTTCAACCTCTCTTTCGTATCGTCCGAGATCCCTAAAAATTGGAAAGCTGCCCGCGGTCATCCCCCTCTTCAAAGGGGGTGACACTCTAGACCCAAGCTGTTACAGAACAATATCCATCCTGCCCTGCCTTTCTAAAGTCTTCGAAAGCCAAGTTAACAAACAGATCACTGACCATTTCGAATCCCACGTACCTTCTCCGCTGTGCAATCCGGTTTCCGAGCTGGTCACGGGTGCACCTCCGCCACGCTCAAGGTCCTAAACGATATCATAACCGCCATCAATAAATGACAGTACTGTGCAGCCGGCTTCATCGACCTGGCCAAGGCTTATCGACTCTGTCAATCACTGTATTCTTATCGGCAGACTCAACAGCCTTGGTTTCTCAAATTACTGCCTCGCCTAGTTCACCAACTACTTCTCAGATATAGTTCAGTGTGTCAAATCGGAGGGCCTGTTGACCGGACCTCTTTGGGTGTACCACAGGGTTCAATTTTTGGCCCGACTCTTTTCTCTGTACATATCAACGATGTCGCTCTTGCTGCGGGTTATTCCCTGATCCACCTCTACGCAGACCACACCATTCTGTATAGATCTGGGCCTTCTTTGGACACTGTGTTAACAAATCTCTAGACGAGCTTCAATGCCAGACAACACTCCTTCCATGGCCTCCAACTGCTCTTAAAACGCTAGTAAAACTAAATGCATGCTTTTCAACCGATCACTCCCTGCACCCGCCCGCCCAACTAGCATCACGACTTTGGACGGTTCTGACTTAGAATACGTGGACAACTACAAATACCTAGGTGGCTGGCTAGACTGTATACTCTTCTTCCAGACTAATATTAAACATCTCCAATCCAAAATGAAATCTAGAATCGGCTTCCTATTTCACAACAAAGCCTCCTTCACTCACGCTGCCAAACATACCCTCGTAAATCTGACTATCCTACCGATCCTCGACTTCGGCGATGTCATTTACAAAATGGCCTCCAACACTCTACTCAGACTGCATCCAGTTTGCTATCACAGTGCCATCCGTTTTGTCACCAAAGCCCCATATACTACCCACCACTGCAACCTGTATGCTCTCGTTGGCTGGCCCTCGCTACATATTCGTCGCCAGACCCACTGGCTCCAGGTCATCTATAACGCAGAGCTTTACCTAGCAAAGACTTATCTCAGCTCAATGGTCACCATAGCAACACCCACCCGTAGCACGCGCTCCAGCAGGTATATCTCACTGGTCATCCCCAAAGCCAACACCTCATTTGGCCGCCTTTCCTTCCAGTTCTCTGCTGCCAATGACTGGAACGAATTGCAAAAATTGCTGAAGTTGGAGACATATATCTCCCTCACTAACTTCAAGCATCAGCTATCTGAGCAGCTTACCGATCGCTGTATGCAGCCCATCTGTAAATAGCCCATCCAACTACCTACCTCATCCCCATATTGTTTCTATTTACTTTTCTACTCTTTTGCACACCAGTATTTCTAGTTGCACATCATCATCTGTTCATCTATCACTCCAGTGGTAATTTGCTAAATTGTAATTACTTCATTACTATGGCCTATTTATTGCCTTCTATAAGTGTTTCAGCCTGTGGCGACCCGTGTTTTGAGCTCCACCTGTTTAGCTAAAATACAATTTTGGGGGGCTGTTTTTCATATTTTCTTGGCATTACTACGTGTCATATATATCAGTTTGCAAAACATTTTTTTGTTTAAATTACATAAAAAATGTGTTAATACAGCCGCATACAAACATGGTGTCTTTTTTGCTTTCTTGAGTAAGGCAGCTCCAAAATACAGGTGTTTCTGACTAGCTCAGTGCTTTCTGTGGTGAAGGGGCAGCCAGCAGAAAATACAGAGCATAGGGGTTGGTAATCTTCTCTTGTTGCGCCGTGATTGGCTCAGTGTTCTGTCACCACAAAATCTACAGGGAGAGCTAGAAAGTTCAAGCCCCCTTGGATGCTGCCATAGATTTACATTAGAAGTGCCCATCCAAGGCTCAAGGTCATTGGCCACAGATAAAATTACATTACATCACATTATATCTATCGTAGCTTTGATTGGACTGAACATCATACTTTCAAAATCATCATGAATCAAGTTGACAATCTACTGGCAAATCCTTGTCATATGAAGAGAAATTATAAAACGTATCGGTGCTCATCGGACAACAAGTTGGAAATTGCAAATTCAACAATGAGTGGTTTGAAAGGAATCAGTGGCTAACTCAAAGCGTTGCAAATCAATCATTATTTTGCTTCCCCTGCCTGCTATTCGGTGGAGAGGGTGTGTCATCCAAGTCTGAGTTTAAGAGTCTCTTTTCCTTAAAAGGATAAACATTCACACGTAACATCATGGGCCAGAAAAAGTTGAATACATTGGCCATGCTGTCAATACAGCATGACTTCGGCCGCGTTGAAAATAACTAGGAAATCTCAAACGTCAGTGAGTTCAAGAGAACTTGGAACTCAAAAATAAAGAGCTCCGACTGGGAAAATACATTTTGAACTTTCATCCAACTCGGAATTCCAAGTCGGGACATTGGTCCTATTTTTAGAGCTCCGAACTGAAGATCACTGACTTCATGATTCGACCATGTTGTTTTCAGAGTTCCCAGTTGTCTTGAAAGCACCATAAATCCAGAGAATGCCAGACTTTGATGACAAAGTTTTATGACAAAATTTGCCCACAAGAAGGACCGCCGCGCCACAGCACAATGGTGAGTCCAAATAATGTCTTGTATCCTGCTGCGTAAATGATATATGCCAGGGAGATATGTATATGTAGCTAAGAAAGTAATACTAAGTGTATGTTGTGTAGTAAGCTGTTAGTAGCACATATGCCTTACCCAAATAATTTGGTACCTTTCCCCCTCATAACTTAGCCTACTGTTCTGACTTGGTGTTGCCGATGTCATCATCGAATATTGTAAGAGCTTTCATTGCCTGCTTCTATGCCCCCTTTATTTATCCTATGGTTCTGACTTAGTGTACAGGGAGAATACTGTACGAATGGTCCATGTTCTGAATTCTGTTGCTGTACATTTCAAAAGTGCTGAACAAATAGTTATATTGATTACGTCTGTCTTAGCTCACTCATTAATGTCTTAATCGAAATTACGGATTGCCTCTTATCCGCTCATCGTTCCCTTATGCCATAGTTTGTACATCTCAATTGTCAGTAGAAACCATATATCAGCTATGTTTTTTAAAAAGGCAGTAAATGAGGCTGTGTTAACTGTTTCGCTGCCAGACAAGGCTTTGTGGTGCTGGAAAGAAAGCTCTGCTGTTGGGACATCTTTATATAGGCCTTAACAGTTTGTGGGCACCGTTTGTCACCGTTATAGTGCAATCAATGTATTGTTTAGTGGTGTGGCTTTGCTGGCATGCGTCAACATTTTTGAGGGGTGGAGTTTGCCCCACCAAGATTTACATGCTAAAATCGCCACTTGTTTCCGATGCCTTTTTAATTCCAATGAAATCGTATCTTCAAGTTTTTACAGGGGCTGCAAAGACTGTGAAATGAGGGACACTTCTCCTCAGCAAGGCTGTTCTGAGGAGCTCTATCACAGATCGCACCCTTTGGAATCTGGCAGATGCAACAAAATGCCATACGTTTTTTTATATTATAACTCTGTTGTGTGGTCTCTTCATCTCAAGCTGCTTTTCTGTTTGATGTCCTTCACTGCCAACCTCAGATTCCACCTTCTACTTTACCATCTGTTCTATTCTTATGGATATAGGGGGAATAATCAGAGTGGCATTGACCTGTTTTGTTGGGTCTGTATACTCTGTCATAGCCCGTGTCAAGGAGAGCGGTCACAGTTCAGGCCTAATCTTTAGCAGAATGAATCACTCAGTGACCTAGCAGAGATGATGAACTCCCTTTCCTTTCTCTGAAATACCACTGCTGTCTCCCACATTGTGCAGGTGAATGACAGCTGCCATTCCCCGGTGGGACCCACAACCAGACAGAACTCTGTTGCAGCTCTGATGATATAGGGTGATGATGCGTATCAGCAGTTTGTGATTAGAATATATATTTTTTTCTCAGCAGATATTCTCAAAGGAGTGTATTATTTGACTCAGGGCAAAGTATTATTTACAGAAACATATATTTCACCTGACAAAACGAATAAAATGGTTCCACCGACATAGATGAGCATTGCTGTTAGGTTTCTCTTGATCTTGACTTCACCTTTTCATATCAGTTTGGAATTGCTCCTAATGTCCCTTCGCCCTACTGTAAGAGCTATTTCCTATCTGGTTAGCTGGTGAATGGGGCTGCAGCTCCCTTGCCGGCAAATACATCACTTGTATAAGAAGTGATCAATTGGAGAGGAAAGGGCTGATACAACACCGTTGAATATTTCGGGGCCTGTAATTTGATTCAATGAATTATTCATGAGGCGCCTGTAATGAATGTAAAAAGAGTTTCCCTATCATTCATAATCTCCGGGGCTGCAGTAATGTGACTCCCTTGCTTTGGGCACTTAGTGTCGTTTCCAAAAGCCTGCTGCTGGATACCTGAGCATGTAAGGAAGGGGTGGAACTAGAGAATTTTTTTGGAATGCTGAAAGAGAGGCTTCAAATGTTAACACCTTATATACAATGGCTGAGGATTTTGGAAAATATAGGAAAAACCCTGTGCTCAGGGTGAGGATTTTTGATAAAGAATAGAATAAGATGTTGGATATGATGAGGACATGTCTGAATAGATGGATATCTGAGTTTATCTGTCTGGTTTGCTATTATACAATCTGCTACTGAGACAAGGCTGTGTTCCATTTCACATCGTTAACATACTGTAAAACCAGCACAGATCACAAAGACTAGCAGCAATTCACCAGGTAATTTTTTTATATTATATGGGCGGCAGGTAGCCTAGCGGTTTAGAGCGTCGGGCCGGTAACCAAAAGGTCGCTGCTTCAAATCCCTTAACCAGCTAGGTGAAAAAACTGTTGATGTGCCCTTGAGCAAGCACTTAACCCTAATTGCTCCTGTAAGTCGCTCTGGATAAGAGCGTCTGCTAAATGACTAAAATGTAAAACGTAGCTGTTGATGAGAAAGTGTCAAGACTAAAAGTTCAATCTAGGAATCAATCTACTCTCCTTGAAAATGTTCATTGTGCTAAAGATATGCCTATGTGTGCTCATTATCACCTAACTTGAGTCAGTGAGTAAGATGCAGTAGGCTACAACGTGCAAGAAAACAAGCTGTGAAAAATGGTGTGTGTCGTAAGCAACTCACTGGAAACAATGGCATGAACCCGATTACCTGCATTTGACTTGCGCTGTCAACCCTTAAAATAGAAAAGCCATTAGTCTAGAGAAGCATAACACCACACTCCAACACTCCTCTTAGCTCAACGGGGAGCGAAATATATATACAGTATATGATTGGTTAAGGGTGGTGTTATATTGCACCCAACTGGGAACAGCATACCATATCCATTCACAATTGGAACAAGAGAGTGGCAGGATTATGCATAGTAATCAGTAATAAAGAATTGCCTTATATTGTTCCCCTCATTACTCTCCTATTGGACACAGCCATTCAGGTAGAATGAGATGTTGAATATCACTGCTGCTGCTTATATTTATTGGGCTTTTTTCTGTTAGAAATATAATTCTCTCTCTGGAGAACAACCGTTCATCATAATGATTAAGTAGTAAAAGTTGTCTTAAGTTATCTTTTCTTATTATTATTGAGTCTTGGTTCTTTTCACTGAATATGAACTTGACTAGCAAACAAACACGGACACTAGTGTTGTATGAAATACAGCTCTTAAATAATATGAATTCTCACCAGTTGGATTACATTTAGCCATTTCAACAGCAACTTGCTCAGTGATCCTTTCTAAGACACTTGTTGTGAAATTGCTAGTAGTTTGCTTCTCTGCCTTTTTTCTGATGTTGCGCTGTAGAGTATGCAGAGTGCTTTTTATTAAGGCCGCTGCAAGCGGGGCTCTATCCACCTGCAGAAACGATCTGTCTTTTTGTGTTAGCTTTGCTGGTGTCTGTCATGCTGGAAACCAAATTACAATGAGTAAATGGCCTCTGTATTGCAAGCACAGGAATTCAGGTCATTGTGATTGGTGTGTGTGTGTATCACACCAATGCCTCTTAGAAATGGTGATACTCTATGAGGTAGCTACCACTTTTACAAAAAAAATTATAGCGTTATACCACGACACAACATTATAGAAAAGTTAAAAGCAGTGAATTTATTGGCCAGTATTTAACTTATTAATATTTAGCGCTGTATATTCTTACCAAGTTTATTATTATTTTATTCTTACCAAGTCTTGAGGCAATAATGCATATTTCCAGGCAAAATACAGAAACTCTGTCAAACAAACTATGATCTGGGGTCGATCAGATGGGTCAAACTTGTAGTATTTTTCTTTTACATCTTTATCACTGTTTGACATCCAGTCATCCTTTTTCTTCAGGAATTCAAGGACAATCCTTGAATCCTGCCGTGGTGGACTGCTGCCGTCACTGGTGCCATTAATTGTGCAGAGCCTTGAAGAAGGAATGTTCCCTGTGATCAGGGCTGTACACTGTGTTACAGACTGATAGCAGCAGCAAGGCACAGTGTCTCTCTCTCTCTCTCTCTCTCTCTCTCTCTCTCTCTCTCTCTCTCTCTCTCTCTCACACACCAAAGGAAGAGGCTGATTGTGTCTCAGCTCCTGGGTAAGTATAGAGCTCTCTCCAGTTACTCTGCGAGTACTCAATCAGTGGGAAACATGGTTGTCAGTGGAGCTGGTGATTTATTGCTTAGTGTAAATGAGTGCGACTTTGGGTGTTTTTTCAGGTACAGTAGCTGTGGCTACTGTAATCCCATTTTCCTATGTGATGTGTCTACTGTACAGTGTGTGGGCGTGCATGTTTGCGCGTTTATACCCACTTTACATTTAGCAATTCTGGGCTGTGAATTTTCAACATACAGCAACTGGCGCTGTCCATGGTGCTGATCTGTGTTAGTTACATTATTGGTGATGGCACTTATCGTCTTATCACCGTGTCAGAATCTTACTATATTCTTCCTCTTATACCACACTGTCGGGAGAAGCTCTCTTCACCTCCATGACAACAACCATTTTTCTAATAACAGGATCATTATTTACTTTACTTACCATTTTGCGCCGCAGCTTTTCATAACCCATAAAAGTATTGTTTTATTTGTTTTTATTGGATAGTGATTTAAGCATATGAGTGAATTACTGGGTTACTGTATACTGTATGTTTTTTTTTTCTTGGGTCACTATATCTATTTTGCCAATTTGGATTGATCCCCTCTACCACACGGAACCCCACTAACCTACCGACGGAAACGCACGAGGTATCTACAAACAGACTTCCATACTATGCTATTTTGCTACCGATAGCCATCTACCCGGCCAGCTGTCTGGATCGCCGTGACCCCAACCAACCTCTACTCACTGGACCCTTATTGATCACTCGATTAAGCATGCCTCTCCTTAATGTAAATATGCCTTGTCCATTGCTGTTCTGGTTAGTGTTTATTGGCTTATTTCACTGTAGAGCCTCTAGCCCTGCTCACTATACCATATCCAACCTCACAGTTCCACCACCCACATATGCGATGACATCACCTGGTTTCAATGATGTTTCTAGAGACAATATCTCTCTCATCATCACTCAATACCTAGGTTTACCTCCACTGTATTCACATCCTACCATACCTTTGTCTGTACATTATTCCTTTAAGCTATTTTATCGCCCCCAGAAACTTCCTTTTACTCTCTGCTCTAGAAGTTCTAGACGACCAATTCTCATAGCTTTTAGCCGTACCCTTATCCTACTCCTCCTCTGTTCCTCTGGTGATGTAGAGGTGAATCCAGGCCCTGCAGTACCTAGCTCCACTCCTATTCCCCAGGCGCTCTCTTTTGATGACTTCTGTAACCGTAATAGCCTTGGCTTCATGCATGTTAACATTAGAAGCCTCCTCCCTAAGTTTGTTTTGTTCACTGCTTTAGCACACTCTGCCAACCCGGATGTTTTAGCCGTGTCTGAATCCTGGCTTAGAAAGACCACCAAAAATTCTGACATTTTCATCCCCAAATACAAGATTTTCAGACAAGATAGAACGGCCAAAGGGGGCGGTGTTGCAATCTATTGCAAAGATTGCCTGCAGAGTTCTGTTGTACTATCCAGGTCTGTTCCCAAACAATTTGAACTTCTACTTTTAAAAATCCACCTCTCTAAAAACAAGTCTCTCACCGTTGCCGCCTGCTATAGACCACCCTCTGCCCCCAGCTGTGCTCTGGACACTATATGTGAACTGATTGCCCCCCATCTATCTTCAGAGCTCGTGCTGCTAGGCGACCTAAATTTTAACATGCTTAACACCCCAGCCACCCTACAATCTAAGCTTGATGCCCTCAATCTCACACAAATTATCAATGAACCTACCAGGTACCACCCCAATTCCGTAAACACGGGTACCCTCATAGATATCATCCTAACAAACTTGCCCTCCAAATACACCTCTGCTGTTTTCAACCAAGATCTCAGCGATCACTGCCTCATTGCCTGCATCCGTAATGGGTCAGCGGTCAAACGACCTCCACTCATCACTGTCAAACGCTCCCTGAAACACTTCAGCGAGCAGGCCTTTCTAATCGACCTGGCCGAGGTATCCTGGAAGGATATTGATCTCATCCCGTCAGTAGAGGATGCCTGGACATTTTTAAAAAATGCCTTCCTCACCATCTTGAATAAGCATGCCCCATTCAAGAAATTTAGAACCAGGAACAGATATAGCCCTTGGTTCTCTCCTGACCTGACTGCCCTTAACCAACAGAAAAACATCCTATGGCGTTCTGCATTAGCATCGAACAGCCCCCGTGATATGCAACTTTTCAGGGAAGCTAGAAACCAGTATACACAGGCAGTTAGAAAAGCCAAGGCTAGCTTTTTCAAGCAGAAATTTGCTTCCTGCAACACAAATTCAAAAATAGTTCTGGGACACTGTAAAGTCCATGGAGAATAAGAACACCTCCTCCCAGCTTCCAACTGCTCTGAAGATAGGAAACACTGTCACCACCGGCAAATCCACTATAATTGAGAATTTCAATAAGCATTTTTCTACGGCTGGCCATGCTTTCCACCTGGCTACCCCTACCCCGGACAACAGCACTGCCCTCCCCTCTGCTACTCGCCCAAGCCTTCCCCATTTCTCTTTCTCCCAAATACAGTCAGCTGATGTTCTAAAAGAGCTGCAAAATCTGGACTCTTACAAATCAGCCGGGCTAGATAATCTGGACCCTTTCTTTCTAAAACTATCTGCTGAAATTGTTGCCACCCCTATTACTAGCCTTTTCAACCTCTCTTTCGTGTCGTCTGAGATTCCCAAAGATTGGAAAGCAGCTGCGGTTATCCCCCTCTTCAAAGGGGGGGACACTCTTGACCCTAACAGCTACAGACCTATATCTATCCTACCCTGCCTTTCTAAGGTCTTCGAAAGCCAAGTCAACAAACAGATTACCGACCATTTCGAATCCCACCATACCTTCTCCGCTATGCAATCTGGTTTCAGAGCTGGTCATGGGTGCACCTCAGCCACGCTCAAGGTCATAAACGATATCTTAACCGCCATCGATAGGAAACAATACTGTGCAGCCGTATTCATTGACCTGGCCAAGGCTTTTGACTCTGTCAATCACCACATCCTCATCGGCAGACTCGACAGCCTTGGTTTCTCTAATGATTGCCTCGCCTGGTTCACCAACTACTTCTCTGATCGAGTTCAGTGTGTCAAATCGGAGGGTCTGTTGTCCGGGCCTCTGGCAGTCTCCATGGGGGTGCCACAGGGTTCAATTCTTGGACCGACTCTCTTCTCTGTATACATCAATGATGTCGCTCTTGCTGCTGGTGATTCTCTGATCCACCTCTACGCAGACGACACTTCTGTATACTTCTGGCCCTTCTTTTGACACTGTGTTAACAACCCTCCAGGCGAGCTTCAATGCCATACAACTCTCCTTCCGTGGCCTCCAATTGCTCTTAAATACAAGTAAAACTAAATGCATGCTCTTCAACCGATCGCTGCCTGCACCTGCCCGCCTGTCCAACATCACTACTCTGGACGGCTCTGACTTAGAATATGTGGACAACTACAAATACCTAGGTGTCTGGTTAGACTGTAAACTCTCCTTCCAGACTCACATCAAACATCTCCAATCCAAAGTTAAATCTAGAATTGGCTTCCTATTCCGCAACAAAGCATCCTTCACTCATGCTGCCAAACATACCCTTGTAAAACTGACCATCCTACCAATCCTCGACTTCGGTGATGTCATTTACAAAATAGCCTCCAAAACCCTACTCAATAAATTGGATGCAGTCTATCACAGTGCCATCCGTTTTGTCACCAAAGCCCCATACACTACCCACCACTGCGACCTGTACACTCTCGTTGGCTGGCCCTCGCTTCATACTCGTCGCCAAACCCACTGGTTCCAGGTCATCTACAAGACCCTGCTAGGTAAAGTCCCCCCTTATCTCAGCTCGCTGGTCACCATAGCAACACCTACCTGTAGCACGCGCTCCAGCAGGTTTATCTCTCTGGTCACCCCCAAAACCAATTCTTCCTTTGGCCGCCTCTCCTTCCAGTTCTCTGCTGCCAATGACTGGAACGAACTACAAAAATCTCTGAAACTGGAAACACTTATCTCCCTCACTAGCTTTAAGCACCAGCTGTCAGAGCAGCTCATAGATTACTGCACCTGTACATAGCCCATCTATAATTTAGCCCAAACAACTACCTCTTTACCTACTGTATTTATTTATTTATTTTGCTCCTTTGCACCCCATTATTTCTGTCTCTACTTTGCGCTTTCTTCCACTGCAAACCAACCATTCCAGTGTTTTTAGTTTTTATTTTACTTGCTGTGTTGTATTTACTTCGCCACCATGGCCTTTTTATATTTTTATTTATTTATACATATATTTGTTTTCCTTCACCTCCCTTATCTCACCTCACTTGCTCACATTGTATATAGACTTATTTTTTTATTTTTTTTCACTGTATCATTGACTATATGTTTGTTTTACTCCATGTGTAACTATGTGTTGTTGTATGTGTCGAACTGCTTTGCTTTATCTTGGCCAGGTCGCAATTGTAAATGAGAACGTGTTCTCAATTTGCCTACCTGGTTAAATAAAGGTTAAATAAATAAATAAATAAAATGTTCAGAGTGTAAAGATGAATCTGTGGGTTAATTTGAGATCCATCTATTTATATAAACGATTTCTCTTTAGAGCTATCTTCACTCCATCCTTCACTCTTCGTTGCCTGTTGACTCTGTGAACTCACTGTAGTGTTCCTGTGAATACTAAAAACAAGATGGGATGTAAGTAGATTTTACTCGTCAATATTCTCCTCTCCTCTAGCTAGCAACATGTTCACCCATTAGCCGATGGATGTTGATTGACATCTAGCCACGATAGTGCTGCCTAGCTCCCCCTCCCCCATGCCTGGATATGGGTCGACAGTAACCTGAGATCAAGGGGATTACAGGAATGTTTTGGAAAGGTGAGCTATGATATGATTAGGATATAAATGGAAGTGGGGTACAAGATTTAATTCAGTCTGTACCACCGGTATAATATTTCTTTGCAATAATTAAGGTCTGTCCATTGCAACACTGTAGATTCTTAGGCTCCCTTTCCCCCTTCCTCTCCCCTCCTTGATGTTGCAATTTCACAGAGAAATGGTGTGGTCCAGCCTGGTCCAGATGCTCTATGCCATGATTAACCCTAACAAAATGAGGCTTTTGAAACCCAGGGTGTGTGATTCTGTATACTGGTCTTACTAAAAGGGGTACGCTCAAAAAACATGACTTAATTACCTCTGGCTAGGCTGCTGATGTACATTTTCAGTGGTCACGTGTTTATCTCAGTACTCAGGAACTAATGAAGTGGAACACTGCTCACCAGAGTTCAACTGCATCCTCCTCTCAGTTCCACCTAGTTTACATATCCCACTAGGGGATGCTGCTCATCAGTAATGAACATTAAACCAGCCAATGCATCAGACTAGAATCCAGCCGTGTCGATACCCATACCTCATTGAATCATTTCTTTCCAGCTAGCTATCTTAATCTCGGAGGCCATTGAGGGAGAAGAGGCTCATTATCTATGCCACAGTGTTATTAGGGATTATCCCTGACAGATAGTTTCCCTTGCAGGCACCATTAACTCGGATTCATCCCACTTGGTATTTCCAACACCTGCGACCACCTTCCGCTGGGCACAATAATTATTACAGTTGTATATAAATTAATCATGGGGTTCATGAGCAAAGTCTTTTTTATTTTTGGACTGTGACCAAGAAACACATCCTCCCCAAAGATTCACAGGACCTAAGCATCATTAAAACAGAGCTGTGCTATCTGACAGAGGAACAGCGCCAGCTCTCTGTCGTACATTATGCTTACGGGACTCTAGTCTCTGCATCTTGACGCTGAGCATAATCATAGCAGCGATCCATGAGGCAAATGCATACAGTTCCATGAGTTTGACTTTGAGCGCCAGGGGGAGAGGACGTGCTACAGTGAGGAGACAAAAGAAAGTTGATCAGCTTGAAAATGAAACTGGACAGCTGACTAGAGCGAACATAAATTAGCATCGATCATCTGGCAGAGCAGGGACACTAATGACTTTAGGCTTCAGGGCCTTGTTAGACAACCTCAGCAATGGGCTGCAATGGTTCACCTTCCCTCACAATCCCATAAATAGCTATAATTCCTCAGTGAGCCTAGTCACAATAGGAATGGCTAGATTTAATGCCACTACTCCTCTACTATACAATTCATATCCATGTACAGTAACACGTTTGGCTGGATCCTAAAGTGCTTTACTGTGTGTTTGGGTTTAAATCAACTCATCCATTAACATGTGCACCACCTGTCTGGGTGATGCAGAGAAAGAGCACCAGAATGATCACTACTTGATGCAGCAGTTCTTGGAGTTGGAAAATGTAAGGAGTCATTCCAGCCCGTTCTAAACTGAGGGATGATTGGATGGCCAAAATATTATGATCAGGGATTTAGTCATGAAACAGTATTTAAGGCCCTGACTCTACATTACAGTAGGATATACTTGGAACAAAAGGAAGAGTGACCCCTCTTGGCCAATGTACATCACTACTGTCAGTGAATTTGTTGCACCTTATCTCACTCAGACAGTTTTTGGCAAGCTTGTCTGAATTTAGATCACATTAATTGTGAATGACTCACCACTAACTGGCATGCATAATTGATTGATTACAAATAGGCATTTTGGGTAGTTGGCTGGAAAATATTCCTGGCAGGTTCAAAGTTAAACATTTCACACAAACTTAATATCACATAAAATTGTACATATACTCCCACCAAAGACTGGAGATTGATGGTATTGCAGACTGATGGCATTGCAATGGATAGAGGGGAAAGTCAGTACATTTAGTTCAAATGGATCAAATGTGAGTTCTTTCTATTGTTTGATGTATACTGTTTCAGAGTCCGTTTTTCCTACATGAGACAGATACATGATCCCTGTATCTCTAAGGGAAGTCATCATCAACCAAATGTCCTGTTATTGACTTAACGTATTCCTCCATAGTTGATTGAGACCAATGGCAAGACTGTGGGCAGAATGACAAACAAAAAAGCAGGAGGTTAAACAATGGAAACCAAATCAATGGAGATGGCTGAAAAGTCCCTCTGAATAGAAGATAAAGAACCTAATAAATCTCATCTAATTTAATCTCTCTTCTCATCCCTTCTGAGATCTGCTCAACATGAGCAAGACAAAGAAGCTGATAGTGAATTACAGGAAAAGGAGGGCAGAGCACGCCCCCATTCACATCAACAGGGCTGTAGTTGAGCGGGTTGAGTGCTACAAGTTCCTTGGTGTCCACATCACTAAGGACCTATCATGGTCCAAACACACCAACAACATTGTGAAGTGGGCTCGACAATGCCTATTCCCCCTCAGGAGGCTGAAAAGATTTGACATGGGACCTCAGATCCTCAAAAGGTTCTACAGCTGCAATATCGAGAGCATCCTGATGGATTGCATCACTGCCTGGTATGGCAACAGCTCAGCATCCGACCGCAAGGCGCTACAAAGGGTAGTACGTACGGCCCAGTACGTCACTGGGGCCGAGCTTCCTTCCCTAAAAATTGTCAGACTCTAACCACCCAAGTCATAGACTTTTCTCTTTGCTACCGCATGGCAAGCAGTACCGGAGCGCCAAGTCTGGGAGCAAAGGCTCCTTAACAGCTTCTACCCCCAAGCCATAAGACTGCTGAACAGTTTGTCAAATGGCCATCCGGACTATTTGCATTGACCACCTTATTTTATTACTATTCATATAATTTTTTTGCACAGGCTCAATGTACACGCACTGGAATCTAACTCCACATACTACACTGACACTCCAACACACACACACACACACACACAAAACACACATGCATATTGACCCCACACACACACACACACACTACATGACCAAAAGTATGTATACACCTGCTCGTCGAACATCTCATTCCAAAATCATGGGCATTAATATGGAGTTGGTCCCCCTTTGCTGTTACAACAGCCTACACTCTTCTTGGAAGGTTATCCACTAGATGTTGGAAAATTACTGCAGGGACTTGCTTCTATTCAGCCACAAGAGTTTCAGTGAGGTCGGCACTGATGTTAGGCGATTAGGCCTGGCTCGCAATCGGCGTTCCAATTCATCCCAAAGGTGTTCGATGGGGTTGAGGTCAGGGCTCTGTGCAGGCCAGTCAAGTTCTTCCACACCGATCTTGACAAACCATTTCTGTATGGCCCTTGCTTTTTGCACAGGGGCATTGTCATGATGAAAAAGGAAGGGGCATTGTCATGATGAAAAAGAAAGGGGCCTTCCCACAAAGTTGGAAGCACAGAATCATCTAGATTCTAGAATGTCATTGTATGCTGTAGCGTTAAGATTTCCCTTCACTGAAACTAAGGGGCCTAGCCCGAACCATGAAAACCAGCCACAGACCATTATTCCTCCTCCACCAAACTTTACAGTTGGCACTATACATTGGGGCAGGTAGCATTCTCCTGGCATACGCCAAACCAATATTTGTCTGTCAGACTGCCAGATGGTAAAGCGTGATTCATCACTCCAGAGGACACGTTTCCACTGCCCCAGAGTCCAATGGCGGTGAGCTTTACACCACTCCAGCCGACGCTTGGCATTGCACATGGTGATCTTAGGCTTGTGTGCGCCTTCTCGGCCATGGAAACCCATTTCTTGAAGCTCCCGATTTAACATGTATTGTGCTGACGTTGCTTCCGGAAGCAGTTTGGAACTCGATAGTGAGTGTTGCAACCGAGGACAGGCGATTGTTATGCGTAATACGCTTTAGCACTCGGCGGTCCCGTTCTGTGAGCTTGTGTGGCCTACCACTTCGCGTTGTTGCTCCTAGACGTTTCCACTTCACAATAACAGCACTTACAGTTGACCGGGGCAGCTCTAGCAGGGCAGAAATTTTACAAACTGACTTGTTGGAAAGGTGTCATCCTATGACGGTGCCACGTTCAAAGTCACTGAGCTCTTCAGTAAGGCCATTCTACTGCCAATGTTTGTCTATGGAGATTGCATGGCTGTGTGCTTGATTTTATACACCTGTCAGCAATGGGTGTGGCTGAAATGGCCAAATCCACTAATTTGAAGGGGTGCCCACATTTTTGAATATATAGTGTACATTCGCATTCCTTCACACTCTTCACATATGCTGCCGCTACTTTTTGTTTATAATCTACTGTATGCCTAGGCACTTTACCCTTATCTACATGTCCATATTACCTCAATTACCTTGACTAATCCATACCCCTGATCTTTGACTCGGTACCGCTTGTATATAGTCTTGTTATTGTTTTTGTATAGTGTTTTATAGAGTTTATTTAGAACATTTTTCCTACTTATTTTCAACTTTGCGTTGTTGTTCAAAGGAAAACTCCACCCAAAACAATAGTTTTGTATTTGTTTTATTAGTCCATTATTGACATAGTACCAAAATGTTTTTCTTGTCAGCAATCAAGTTTTCAAGATAATGTAACTTTCAAAATACAAAAATCCTACCCGTATGATGCATTTTGCATCATATGACGCTGCGTTTTGCATCATATGGTGATGATTTCTGTACTTGTAACAATGGTCTTGTAAGTAAGCATTTAACGGTAAGGTATACCTGTTGTATTAGGCGCACGTCACAAATAAAATGATTTGATTATACACTGCTCAAAAAAATAAAGGGAACACTAAAATAACACATCCTAGATCTGAATGTATGAAATATTCTTATTAAATACTTTTTTCTTTACATAGTTGAATGTGCTGACAACAAAATCACACAAAAATGATCAATGGAAATCAAATATATCAACCCATGGAGGTCTGGATTTGGAGTCACACTCAAAATTAAAGTGGAAAACCACACTACAGGCTGATCCAACTTTGATGTAATGTCCTTAAAACAAGTCAAAATGAGGCTCAGTAGTGTGTGTGGCCTCCACGTGCCTGTATGACCTCCCTACAACGCCTGGGCATGCTCCTGATGAGGTGGCGGATGGTCTCCTGAGGGATCTCCTCCCAGACCTTGACTAAAGCATCCGCCAACTCCTGGACAGTCTGTGGTGCAACGTGGCTTTGGTGGATGGAGCGAGACATGATGTCCCAGATGTGCTCAATTGGATTCAGGTCTGGGGAATGGGCGGGCCAGTCCATAGCATCAATGCCTTCCTCTTGCAGGAACTGCTGACACACTCCAGCCACATGAGGTCTAGCATTGTCTTGCATTAGGAGGAACCCAGGGCCAACCGCACCAGCATATGGGGTCTGAGGATCTCATCTCGGTACCTAATGGCAGTCAGGCTACCTCTGGCGAGCACATGGAGGTCTGTGCGGCCCCCCAAAGAAATGCCACCCCACACCATGACTGACCCACCGCCAAACCGGTCATGCTGGAGGATGTTGCAGGCAGCAGAACGTTCTCCACGGCGTCTCCAGACTCTGTCACGTCTGTCACATGCTCAGTGTGAACCTGCTTTCATCTGTGAAGAGCACAGGGCGCCAGTGGCGAATTTGCCAATCTTGGTGTTCTCTGGCAAATGCCAAACGTCCTGCACGGTGTTGAGATGTAAGCACAACCCCCACCTGTGGACGTCGGGCCCTCATACCACCCTCATGGAGTCTGTTTCTGACCGTTTGAGCAAGACACATGCACATTTGTGGCCTGCTGGAGGTCATTTTGCAGGGCTCTGGCAGTGCTCCTCCTGATCCTACTTGCACAAAGGCGGAGGTAGCGGTCCTGCTGCTGGGTTGTTGCCCTCCTACGGCCTCCTCCACGTCTCCTGATGTACTGGCCTGTCTCCTGGTAGCGCCTCCATGCTCTGGACACTACGCTGACAGACACAGCAAACCTTCTTGCCACAGCTCGCATTGATGTGCCATCCTGGATGAGCTGCACTACCTGAGCCACTTGTGTGGGTTGTAGACTCCGTCTCATGCTACCACTAGAGTGAAAGCACCGCCAGCATTCAAAAGTGACCAAAACATCAGCCAGGAAGCATAGGAACTGAGAAGTGGTCTGTGGTTACCACCTGCAGAACCACTCCTTTATTGGGGGTGTCTTGCTAATTGCCTATAATTTCCACCTGTTGTCTATTCCATTTGCACAACACCATGTGAAATGTATTGTCAATCAGTGTTGCTTCCTAAGTGGACAGTTTGATTTCACAGAAGTGTGATTGACTTGGAGTTACATTGTGTTGTTTAAGTGTTCCCTTTATTTTTTTGAGCAGTGTATTATATATTATTTCGGAAATTTACTGCACCAAATCACATTTTATTGGTTGCATTAACATATTTAGCAAATGTTATTGCGGGTGTAGCGAAATGCTTGTGCTACTAGCTCCAACAGTCCAGTAATATCTAACTAAAATAACCAAGTTCAACCTAGCTAATTTCCGATTCAATGCTATGATACTCCCCCACTTAACATATTGCTTGACTAGTTGGGCCTAAGCTTGCTGTACAAAATTAAAACCCATTCAGTCTGTCTACTAACAGGCTCTCAACGTGCTTGATAGAAAGCCCAATAGCCATCAACACTGTTACATCTTCAGAAACCACGAGCTTCTGAGTTGGGAAAATCTTGTGCAATACACTGACGAATGTCTTGTATTCAAGATCCTAAATGGCCTGCCTCCCCCTCCACTTAGTACTTTTGTTAAACAGAAAATCCAAACCCATGGTATCAGATCCACAAAGTCTGCCGTGAGAGGTGACTGTATAGTTCCCTTAAGGAAAAGCAGGCAATCTTCTTTCTCTGTGAGAGCTTCCCATCTCACACTGCCATCAGACACACACAACTGCACCACCTATCACATCTTCACAAAAAACATAAAGACATGGCCAAGGGCCAATCAGATTTGTGAACCTAGCTGTGTATTGCAGCTCTCCATGTTGTCTGTAGCGTGTGAGGTGTGGAAACAAAGTGTTTCTTTTATGTGTTTTGTTGCTTTATGTGTTATGTTGCTCTGTCTGCATGCTACGTGTTGCTTGTCCTATGTTGCTCTGCATGTGCTCACTGCTCATTGTTTGTCTGCATTGTTATTGTTATTGTAATTGTTTTTAATAACCTGCCCAGGGACTGCGATTGAAAATTAGCCGGCTGGCTAAAACAGGCAATTTTACTGAAATGTTAATTAATGTGCACTGGTCCTATAAAAATAAACTCAATCTCAATATTACAATAACAATATTCATTCAAACGTCTCCCATTCAAACATCTCCCATTAGGCCTATTAATACTCCGGTAAATAAATACCTGATACCGGCACAATATAATGACTTTTGTTATTGATACCTGACCCTCTGTCTGGAACTGCTGATCAGAGCCTGTAAATGTAATGTGTATAGTAGCAAGACTTTGCTTTTAGAATTCACAGCAGTAACAGTTCCCTCATGATTCATAGAGGATATCGTCTCTGTCTGTGTCTGCTCTGTTTTGAAGTGGATTGAATGCCTTTCCACTATGTGGATTTCTCTCTCTAGTTCTCTCAATAGAGGGCAGTTTAGTTGAATATGTCTCACCATGCTGTCTTATTCCCTGCCCTTTAAAAGTCTCACATCGAACGCCTCCCCGGCACATCCTTTTCACTGATATATGGGGAGAGAAATGCATGCAGATCTGTATATGCTTCACATTATTTTCAGTGTAAATGTGTTGAACCAACAATAGTTTGAGAGAAATCTAAACATTGCCTTTGGCAGGGGGGCTGTGCTGCTCATCGGTTGCTGCTGTAAGCCTTGAATCTTTTTTCTCGCTCCCTTGACTTGTGCTCCTGGGAGATATTGTAGCAGCAGAATGTATACACCAAATATCAGCTCCCATGGATCAGCTGCTAGCTGCCCCTCAGGCACAGGGTCTTGGCTCTGCTTATTAGATGAATGAATTGTTAATGGCTCACTGATTTTCCTCAAGTTCCAGTTCCGTTTTTCAACAGGCTCAGTGTATATTGCAAAAGGATTGTTGCCGCATTGCCCATTTCCTCTTTTCTCCTTCCACAGCTAAAAGGAGCAGAGTTTACACAGGAAATATTCTACTCTCACTGGCAATTGGATGGGAGAAAAGAAAATCTTTGACCTTGGAAATTGAAGATGTTGTTGCCATGGGAACTGTTAATCCTTCTGTCACTCAAGGACTGCCTTGCTGGTAAGATGGCCCCCAAGTCGCCGTTGATACCACACCTGATCTGCACACTCATCTCTTGCATGTCTGTTTTGTCCTTTCCTTATCTCTTCAAAAAGTATCATTCCATTCTCACCCAGGATGCATGCTGTTAGAGGTTTACCACTATTATTGTGTGTGTGTGTGTGTGTATATATATATATATATATATTTATTATTTTCCCCTAACCCTAACAACCCTCCCCTAATTGGAGTAACTAATGGACAACAACACTTAGGCTTCTACTTCCAGCTTATACATACTATATATATATTTTACAGACACAGTATATTTTAAATTAGTTATCTTAGGTTTGTTTTTAGTCCAATCCCTCAACCCCTCCAATCTATCTCTGAAGACCATCCAGTTTTGATTTCAATTTCCCATATATTTTTTCTACTGTGCTGTTGTGTTTCACAAAAGTTCTGAACCTTTCTATTCTCAAAGTTTCTACAGATTGTAAATGAAAGATTTTTGCTAATAGTATTGTTATATAATTGAACGATTGACTATGACTTTTTAAATCACTCAGTAGTGCTATTTGCAGAGTTAGCTCAAGGTAAATTCTTCAGCCATTCCTGAACCTGCGACCAAAAACAAGCTAGATATGGACAGTACCAAAACAAATGATCTAATGATTCTGTCTCTTCGCAGCAAAATCTGCAGAGCTGGGATGGTTGTTGCCTCCATATATATAACATTCTATTGGTTGCAAGATTTTTGTATAATTTAAATTGAAAAACTCAATTTTGAATTCGCCGTTGTTTTGTGTGTCAGTTCATAAACCATGTGCCATGGAATCGGTACATCAAAAATCTCTTCCCAACTACACTGCTCTCAAAAATAAAGGGAACACTTAAACAACACAATGTAACTCCAAGTCAATCACACTTCTGTGAAATCAAACTGTCCACTTAGGAAGCAACACTGATTGACAATAAATTTCACATGCTGTTG
This sequence comes from Salvelinus alpinus, assembly GCF_045679555.1. Classification (NCBI taxonomy): domain Eukaryota; kingdom Metazoa; phylum Chordata; class Actinopteri; order Salmoniformes; family Salmonidae; genus Salvelinus; species Salvelinus alpinus. The sequence goes on along the minus strand of NC_092087.1, from coordinate 19,555,304 downwards.
TGCAAATGGAATAGACAAAAGGTGGAAATTATAGGCAATTAGCAAGACATCCCCAATAAAGGAGTGGTTCTGCAGGTGGTGACCACAGACCACTTCTCAGTTCCTATGCTTCCTGGCTGATGTTTTGGTCACTTTTGAATGCTGGCGGTGCTTTCACTCTAGTGGTAGCATGAAACGGAGTCTACAACCCACACAAGTGGCTCAGGTAGTGCAGCTCATCCAGGATGGCACATCAATTGCGAGCTGTGGCAAGAAGGTTTGCTGTGTCTGTCAGCGTAGTGTCCAGAGCATGGAGGCGCTACCAGGAGACAGGCCAGTACATCAGGAGACGTGAAGGAGGCCGTAGGAGGGCAACAACCCAGCAGCAGGACCGCTACCTCCGCCTTTGTGCAAGGAGGAGCACTGCCAGAGCCCTGCAAAATGACCTCCAGCAGGCCACAAATGTGCATGTGTCAGCATATGGTCTCACAAGGGGTCTGAGGATCTCATCTCGGTACCTAATGGCAGTCAGGCTACCTCTGGCGAGCACATGGAGGGCTGTGCGGCCCCACAAAGAAATGCCACCCCACACCATGACTGACCCACCGCCAAACCGGTCATGCTGGAGGATGTTGCAGGCAGCAGAACATTCTCCACGGCGTCTCCAGACTCTGTCACGTCTGTCACATGTGCTCAGTGTGAACCTGCTTTCATCTGTGAAGAGCACAGGGCGCCAGTGGCGAATTTGCCAATCTTGGTGTTCTCTGGCAAATGCCAAACGTCCTGCACGGTGTTGGGCTGTAAGTACAACCCCCACCTGTGGACGTCGGGCCCTCATACCACCCTCATGGAGTCTGTTTATGACCGTTTGAGCAGACACATGCACATTTGTGGCCTGCTGGAGGTCATTTTGCAGGGCTCTGGCAGTGCCCCTCCTTGCACAAAGGCGGAGGTAGCGGTCCTGCTGCTGGGTTGTTGCCCTCCTACGGCCTCCTCCACGTCTCCTGATGTACTGGCCTGTCTCCTGCTGGCGCCACCATGCTCTGAACACTACGCTGACAGACACAGCAAACCTTCTTGCCACAGCTCGCATTGATGTGCCATCCTGGATGAGCTGCACTACCTGAGCCACTTGTGTGGGTTGTAGACTCCGTCTCATGCTACCACTAGAGTGAAAGCACCGCCAGCATTCAAAAGTGACCAAAACATCAGCCAGGAAGCATAGGAACTGAGAAGTGGTCTGTGGTCACCACCTGCAGAACCATTCCTTTATTGGGGGTGTCTTGCTAATTGCCTATAATTTCCACCTTTTGTCTATTCCATTTGCACAACAGCATGTGCAATTTATTGTCAATCAGTGTTGCTTCCTAAGTGGACAGTTTGATTTCACAGAAGTGTGATTGACTTGGAGTTACATTGTGTTGTTTAAGTGTTCCCTTTATTTTTTTGAGCAGTGTATTATGCAATCTGTATGGCACAGCTGTCAATTTTTTTGTCCTTAAATCAAACTGGTATACTTTTTTTTATTTATCACCATTTTCTTTAACCAATTTTGGCCTTTAATACACGGCCGACAGACAAGTTCCTTACTTTCTCCTCCTTCCACTTGCCTCTTCCATTTTTTGCGGTAATGCTGCAATTAATTAATAAATTTTGGATAGAGCAGATATTTCCATATATTTTTGTTAGCTGCATGTGTGACAACTCCACCAGTCCTTTTTATGATATAATCTGAAAAGATTATACTGTTTCTAAACATTGGTTAAAAAATGTTTTTTATCATGTGTCAAACTTGAAGTGAAAGTTGTAGAGTTTGTGATGAACTCACAATGGTTTCTATGCTGCTAATCTATGTTGTATTTCTCATTCTTCATGTCATATGTCTCACTTTATACTGGCACTCTATCTCCTTGTACAATGGGATTAACACTTCCTTATCCTTCTATATCTCGCCCTCTGCCAAAACACTCAACACACAACTAACTGTAAGGTCCCAATTGCTAACCTGAATTCCTTTTCCATACACCAGAGTGACCTGGTAAAGGCAGAGCTCTGGAGTTTCAATAGAGCCGAGTATCTCCCACACAGTTATGTCATAATACTGTTATCGTATTATGAACTATCTACTGAAATAGGAGGGGTTTGAAGTTGACAGACCTTTCTGACAGATATAAATGGAAGTCAAGCCGAATGTTTACAAGTCATCAGACAAATGTATTTACATTTATACAGTATATGGAGCAGGTGGCCATTGTGTTGTTTTCTATTCTTCCATCTCCATTGATTTAGCATTTTGTCTTAAGTCAGCACTTTCTCAGGGACACCTATGGATCTAGGCAGCCTGGAAAGGGAAACAGAGAATGAGGAGGAGGTAACAGAATGAGGAGAGGATAAGAAAATGAGGAGGGGGTGACGGAATATGGAGGAGGGGGTGACGGAACGTGGAGGAGGGGGTGACGGAACGAGGAGGAGGGGGTGACGGAACGAGGAGGAGGGGGTGACGGAACGAGGAGGAGGGGGTGACGGAACGAGGAGGAGGGGGTGACGGAACGAGGAGGAGGGGGTGACGGAACGAGGAGGAGGGGGTGACGGAATGTGAAGAAGTCAAAGTTTATGTATTTTCCCCATCATTGAGCTTGCATTTACATACATGCATGTATAATTGATATTCAGTGTGCATGTTTAGTTTGAGGAGGGTGACTGCAAGCCAGGGTGACTTCTCTCAAACTTACATGAAGCTTTTCCCAGGTTGAATCGCCCAGCTATAAAAGGTTCATTAATTTATTTCATTTAAAGCACATTGGGAAATGAAGCACCTCCCTTGGAGGCTGGTAAAAGAAAGGAGGCCCTCACCTTAGGCAATGCTTCTCCCCCAAACTCTCATTAGGGTGATGATGCGGGAGGGACTACTTCTCTTTGTCCTAGTCGTCAAGGTTAGAGACCATATGGGGAAAAAAACAAGAAAAAAAACAGGTGATTTTCAAAGGGGACATAAAAAAATGTGACTGTAGCTGTGAAAAGCCACCAGGATACTGTACCCTACTGTATGTCTCAACACCAGGATACTGTAGCCTACTGTATGTCTCAACACCAGGATACTCTAGCCTACTGTATGTCTCTACACCAGGATACTGTAGCCTACTGTATGTCTCAACACCAGGATAGTGTACCCTACTGTATGTCTCAACACCAGGATACTGTAGCCTACTGTATGTCTCAACACCAGGATAGTGTACCCTACTGTATGTCTCAACACCAGGATACTGTAGCCTACTGTATGTCTCAACACCAGGATAGTGTACCCTACTGTATGTCTCAACACCAGGATACTGTAGCCTACTGTATGTCTCAACACCAGGATACTGTAGCCTACTGTATGTCTCAACACCAGGATACTGTAGCCTACTGTATGTCTCAACACCAGGATAGTGTACCCTACTGTATGTCTCAACACCAGGATAGTGTACCCTACTGTATGTCTCAACACCAGGATACTGTAGCCTACTGTATGTCTCAACACCAGGATACTGTAGCCTACTGTATGTCTCAACACCAGGATACTGTAGCCTACTGTATGTCTCAACACCAGGATACTGTAGCCTACTGTATGTCTCAACACCAGGATACTGTAGCCTACTGTATGTCTCAACACCAGGATAGTGTAGCCTACTGTATGTCTCAACACCAGGATACTGTAGCCTACTGTATGTCTCAACACCAGGATACTGTAGCCTACTGTATGTCTCAACACCAGGATACTGTAGCCTACTGTATGTCTCAACACCAGGATACTGTAGCCTACTGTATGTCTCAACACCAGGATAGTGTACCCTACTGTATGTCTCAACACCAGGATACTGTAGCCTACTGTATGTCTCAACACCAGGATAGTGTACCCTACTGTATGTCTCAACACCAGGATAGTGTACCCTACTGTATGTCTCAACACCAGGATACTGTAGCCTACTGTATGTCTCAACACCAGGATAGTGTACCCTACTGTATGTCTCAACACCAGGATAGTGTACCCTACTGTATGTCTCAACACCAGGATACTGTAGCCTACTGTATGTCTCAACACCAGGATACTGTAGCCTACTGTATGTCTCAACACCAGGATACTGTAGCCTACTGTATGTCTCAACACCAGGATACTGTAGCCTACTGTATGTCTCAACACCAGGATACTGTAGCCTACTGTATGTCTCAACACCAGGATAGTGTAGCCTACTGTATGTCTCAACACCAGGATACTGTAGCCTACTGTATGTCTCAACACCAGGATACTGTAGCCTACTGTATGTCTCTACACCAGGATAGTGTACCCTACTGTATGTCTCAACACCAGGATACTGTAGCCTACTGTATGTCTCAACACCAGGATAGTGTACCCTACTGTATGTCTCAACACCAGGATACTGTAGCCTACTGTATGTCTCAACACCAGGATACTGTAGCCTACTGTATGTCTCAACACCAGGATACTGTAGCCTACTGTATGTCTCAACACCAGGATACTGTAGCCTACTGTATGTCTCAACACCAGGATACTGTAGCCTACTGTATGTCTCAACACCAGGATACTGTAGCCTACTGTATGTCTCAACACCAGGATACTGTAGCCTACTGTATGTCTCAACACCAGGATAGTGTAGCCTACTGTATGTCTCAACACCAGGATAGTGTACCCTACTGTATGTCTCAACACCAGGATACTGTAGCCTACTGTATGTCTCAACACCAGGATACTGTAGCCTACTGTATGTCTCAACACCAGGATACTGTAGCCTACTGTATGTCTCAACACCAGGATACTGTAGCCTACTGTATGTCTCAACACCAGGATAGTGTACCCTACTGTATGTCTCAACACCAGGATACTGTAGCCTACTGTATGTCTCAACACCAGGATACTGTAGCCTACTGTATGTCTCAACACCAGGATACTGTAGCCTACTGTATGTCTCAACACCAGGATACTGTAGCCTACTGTATGTCTCAACACCAGGATACTGTAGCCTACTGTATGTCTCTACACCAGGATACTGTAGCCTACTGTATGTCTCTACACCAGGATACTGTATCCTACTGTATGTCTCAACACCAGGATACTGTAGCCTACTGTATGTCTCAACACCAGGATACTGTAGCCTACTGTATGTCTCAACACCAGGATAGTGTAGCCTACTGTATGTCTCTACACCAGGATACTGTAGCCTACTGTATGTCTCTACACCAGGATACTGTAGCCTACTGTATGTCTCAACACCAGGATACTGTAGCCTACTGTATGTCTCAACACCAGGATAGTGTACCCTACTGTATGTCTCAACACCAGGATACTGTAGCCTACTGTATGTCTCAACACCAGGATACTGTAGCCTACTGTATGTCTCAACACCAGGATACTGTAGCCTACTGTATGTCTCTACACCAGGATACTGTAGCCTACTGTATGTCTCTACACCAGGATACTGTAGCCTACTGTATGTCTCTACACCAGGATACTGTAGCCTACTGTATGTCTCAACACCAGGATACTGTAGCCTACTGTATGTCTCAACACCAGGATACTGTAGCCTACTGTATGTCTCAACACCAGGATACTGTAGCCTACTGTATGTCTCAACACCAGGATACTGTAGCCTACTGTATGTCTCAACATCAGGATACTGTAGCCTACTGTATGTCTCTACACCAGGATACTGTAGCCTACTGTATGTCTCTACACCAGGATACTGTAGCCTACTGTATGTCTCTACACCACCGGGATACTGTAGCCTACTGTATGTCTCAACACCAGGATACTCTAGCCTACTGTATGTCTCTACACCAGGATACTGTAGTCTACTGTATGTCTCAACACCAGGATACTGTAGTCTACTGTATGTCTCAACACCAGGATACTGTAGCCTACTGTATGTCTCAACACCAGGATACTGTAGCCTACTGTATGTCTCTACACCAGGATACTCTAGCCTACTGTATGGCTCTACACCGGGATACTGTAGCCTACTGTGTCTCTACACTGGGATACTCTAGCCTACTGTATGTCTCTACGCTGGGATACTCTAGCCTACTGTATGAATAGTGAATACCGTTAGTTCTGTTGGAAGGGACTTTACCCATTGTGGGAATGATAGCTACATTTCAGTGGAGTTAATTAGATTAACATGTGGTAATTACTCTGTTGAATTGGTATGTTGGCTACAGCTTACCGAAACAACAGACCTGACTGAGCTGCCATGCGTGCCATGGGTATGCCAACAACAGACCTGACTGAGCTGCCATGCGTGCCATGGGTATGCCAACAACAGACCTGACTGAGCTGCCATGCGTGCCATGGGTATGCCAACAACAGACCTGACTGAGCTGCCATGCGTGCCATGGGTATGCCAACAACAGACTGCACGTTGGTTAGAATTCAAATGGAAAGAAGGAAAACACTAGGATATGTCTGTGTGTTCTGTAAACTGAAGAGTCATAATATGCATGCAGAGCTACAGGGTGTAGAGAATGTAATCAGTTCATTGGCCTCTTGTGTCAGTGTAGTATTTGTCCTCGCTCATGTCAACACTGTGGGCTATTCCTGTTGCCTAAGACTACTGTATGTATAATGAAACGATTTGGCACATAATTGGGTATAGGTTCATACAACTTATCATTTGGCCTCAGTAATTCTCCTCGGTATTGCTTTTACCATTCAGGCATAGTTGTCAACAGCAAGGTAAAACTAAAACAGTTGTGCTCTTTCACTCAGAGAGAAACACCCGCCATGGACCCGTCTTCAGTCAAGAACCAAGTGACAGCATTTTACCCTTGAGCTTTGAGGACAACAAGGTGTTCATCAATTGTAAAGCAAAGGGAAACCCAGCCCCATATTATAAGTAGGTGTTTGTCCCTTTAACTTTTCATACATTTCCTCTTTTTCCCCTCTATCTTCAACTGAGAAGGCTGTTTTATCCTTTTGGTGTATATTGTCTCCATTTTCTAAACTCCATCAGTTATATAGAATTATGATAGTGATGAATAATTGTGTTTGTGTGTGTTGCTCTACAGATGGAAGGTTGATGGGAGAGATATTGACATGGATTTGAACTATAACCTGGTTGAAGGAAACCTGTTGATCAATAACCCTCATGCAACACATCATGGGGGGGTTTACCAGTGTATCGCTACCAATACCTTTGGAACCATCGTCAGCAGGGAGGCCAAGGTGCAGTTTGCATGTGAGTACATCTAGTCCAATACAAACAACAATTCAAGTGCATTTTTAGACCACTACTCCTTCTTAGACACATTCTGTTTCTCATCGAATGAAGGCGCGATTTCCTGTGATTTGACATACAATTGAGTACAGCATAAGCGAATCATTCAGGTTACGAACACAAAAAGTGTTTTTCCTCTCATTCTGTGGTTTAATTTGAAAAGAGACATTATTGGGGGTAATTGCCATGTTGACATGCACTAAGCCTGCAGCTCCATGAGTGATTAGTGTAAGTCTGAATCGTAGCATGGTTTTAACACTGGCTTAATGTTACACCCTGAGGATCACATCGTCTGGAGCATTTCAACAACAGAAGGCTACTTTTCTCTTCCTCTCACTCAAATGCACTGTTGAAATTCACTCCCTCTATAGCTTGTGAAAAGATAGATCATTTTAGACTAAAGTTATCCTAAAAATCCATCAGCATATTCACATCTCTGGAGATGATACTCCGAGTAACCCAGTTATAAAAGTCCACTGAGATGATCTTCCTTGCTGATTGCTTGTTTATCGTTGTCCCATCTTTAATTGGTAGACCTGGTTGGCTGTTCATGTGTCAGTAGAACATTGATTTATATTGTTTCACTTTACAACGCAGGTTTACTGCCAGTCTTAGCTAATTAACCAATCTAACCCATTACATTAGGGAAAATTATAACCAATCGCAGGTGGTAGGGGGCTGTTATATTCATGCAGGTAGGGGGTTCATACTTGATCTTTTCATTTAAATGGTGATAAGCCTTGGATGAGATGAGTTATGACTTTATTATTCTTGATATTTGCCTGTCCCCTCTTGGGATTTGGATGATATTTTCAAAGGTTTGTGGTCCCTAGTGCTGTTTGTTTTTCCTTATAAGGCAGCAGCATTTAATGAAAAGTGAAAGTGATCTGTAAATCCAGTTTAGAGGAAGGTATTTACGCCTCTCCCTGTTCACACGTCACTGTTGGTATCAGCAGGGAACTAAAGTGGATGAGGTATAATAAAAGTGCATAGAGAGGAAAACGGTCTTCAATATGAAAATGCCCTCTCCAGAATATCACTGCACTGTAGAGGCTGTTGTACTATAGAAGTCTGAAACTAATCAAAGCCCTTTTGTCTTTGCCTCCTCACAGATCTACAGAATTTCAGCAGAAAGCCCAGGAACACAGTGTCAGTGAGAGAAGGCCAGGCAGTGGTGCTACTGTGTGGGCCTCCACCCCATCATGGAGGTACTATAATGCTTTGTATCCTCAAAGCTCACAGACTCTATGCTGCTTCACTCTCAGTCACACCCTGCACATCTTATTGTTCCTCATTGTCATACCCACTATCTTTCCCCGACACTGTTAAACGTTTTTGTACTCATGCCTACTATTTCTTCTCACTACTCTGTCTTTCAGTCTTTTCATATCCTGTTTCCTCTCTCTTCCTGTCCTGTGGGACTGGCTATTATTATCATTTCTACTGGACTGTAGCAGCACCACTCCTCTAGGTGAACGCTCCCCAAACTCATACCTTCACATCCATAGTTTATACCCTCACACGTCATGGCCTCAAGCTGACTTTCCCCCATGTGAGCCGCGACCATGCTGTCATCTGTAAAGCCTCCGGTGCTCTACTTCCTAATGGCAGGTTTTTTCAGTGTAGCCTGGGTATATGTGGGTAATAAAGGCTCCTGGTGGCTGGTGTGTCTGGGGAGGGGGGGCGTTATCCCGTGGCACAGCTGTGAGTCTGCTCCGTGTCTGTGTGGTGCTGATTAGCAGAGTCTCAAAGTGTCCCGCAATCCCGCAGCCATTCCGCGCCACCAGTACACTTTCACACCAGTGCACCAGCATTTCCCCACTCTGTTTCTAAATGAATCAATGGCCACAAGGGATTCGAACTGTACCGTTCTGCAATTTGCCCTCCTTTTCCCAAAATGCCTTCATCTCTTTATTTGACATTTTCAAGCTTTTTTCCCCAGATAGACCATTGTCACACATTTTATTGGATTTTGTTACACAGTGCTGCTGTCTTCAGGTGGATTTGAAAGGACGTCCCGTGTGGCTCAGTTGGTTGAGCATGGTGCTTGCAACGCCAGGGTTGTGTGTTCAATTCCCACTGGGGGCCAGTATGGAAATGTATGCACTTGCTGTAAGTTGCTTTCGATAAGAGTGTTTGCTAAATGAATCAACGCTTCAATTGGAAAACAACGCTGTGGATTTTAGATTGATGGATTCTGGGTACTTACTCCTAAACTTGGGATAGGGTTAATTATCAGGTATCCTATTGAAATATTGAGTGCTATGGTTTAGAGGGTCTACACCAGAAGTTAATGGTTATCTGTAGGAGGAAGGTATATAGTCGGTGCAATTAAGTTTGGAATGTGCTGAGTACAGGGAAAATGATCTCATGTGGCAGGCATTGATAAGAGGAGTGAACACTTTGGGGTAGAGGTCAGGTCAGATGAAGTGAGGAAGAACAGATATCACTAAGGTTCTGTCTAGCAACAGAGATGCTTTGGCTGTTCAGATGTGTAGGAGGAGACTCCGCCTAGGAGGAAGGGTTAAATATCAGTGCAGCTGTATTGATCCTCTGGGAAGAATAAACTTGGTTAATCTTTCATAGTGTCCGTAGAGTTTTTACTCTGAGAAGTAGAACCTAATCCAAGCAAACATGTTTTTTTGTTTTCTGCCATAAGTTGCAGTAATGTCAATCCAAATGAATGCAAGTTAATGCTTGTACAGAAATACATTTACCTATATACATAGAAAGAATACATGTCATTTGATGCAACTTTGATCAATCAGTGTTATGTGGTCTAAAACAGTCTGTGTTCAGTATTATGTGGTCTATAATGGTCTGTGTTCAGAGTTAAATTCTGTCCGAGAACATAGGATTATGTGCCTGCGAGTCATCTGTTGTTGTGAGACCACAACCCGTAAGCAGAACCACTGATGATTTTAATTCACTGTTTCCCAGTAGGAAGCAATGGGATGTTTTACTGTCCAGTCAAAAGACTGACTGCAGGATGTAATGTGTTTCTGATCACAGAGGGGCTTTAATACCCCAGCCCATCCCACCCCCCCTGTCCCTCACACCTCTAATAACAAGCTTTTAATTTCACATTAATTTCTTCAGATCCCGCTGCTACATGCCCCCTTCTCCTCCTCTCTCTCTCTCTCTCTCTCGCTCTGTCTCCGTCTCTGTCTCTGTCTCTCTCTCTCTCTCTAACTTGGTCGCTGTCTCTTCATCTCTCTTTCTCTCTCATCTCTCATCTTTCTTTCTCTCTCTCTCTCTCTCGATAATGTTTTTGAACTTACTCCTCTGTTTGATCTGCACAAGCCTGTGGCACTGACCCTTAATTCTGACCGCTAAATACTGACCATTAATATGTGATGCTAACTGAACATGTAATTCAATAGCGTATCCAAATCTCTGCTTACTCTCTGGGATGCTTAGAGATGTGAAAAGGGCAAGGTTCAGCCATGTTAAGCATAACAATTTGAATGATGCATTATTGAATTATTAACTGTTTGCACATATCTGGTATGGGAATATCTGGCACCTCACACTAAGTGCAATGTTTCATTGATATTATAATTTGAAAACTGTACTCAGCTACTGTGTGTCCACCTTTTTTATAGCTACAGTACAGGTACACGAATTTAACCTGATCTCTTGTCTATTCTTAGTTTTACCACACTGGCAGATTTTGGAATGTCATTGGAACATGTATCTCTTCCTTTGTCAATACCCACGATCCTATGCGGTTGCTGTCTGTGCTCTTCCTCTGCAGAGATCAAATACTCATGGGTTTTCAACGGACGCCCAAGGTTCCTGCTGCAGGATACCCGTCGCTTCGTCTCCCAGAGTACAGGCAACCTGTACATTGCCAAAGTGGAGGCCTCCGATGTGGGGAACTACACGTGTGTGGTGAGGAACATGATGACCAACGCCACCGTTTACAGCTCGCCCACCCCCGTGGAGCTGCGCAGGGATGGTAAGCATGCTCCACTGGCTCCTGCTTATCCTGCACGCTGAACTTGCCTGTGCCGTTGCGGGGAGTGAAAGCTAAGGAGATAAAAGCAGTCGTCTGTTTGTTTTTCTGCTGCTCAGGAGTGGGTTGTGCAGTATTCATACTCTACAGAGCTGTGGGTCTGAAACTCTCTCTCTCTCTCTCTCTGCATGAAAAGAAACGTTTAAACATTTACATATGCCGAGTGCAGCCACACACACACACACACACACACACACATACACACACACACACACACACACACATACACACATACACACATACACACATACACACATACACACATACACACATACACACATACATACATACATACATACATGCAGACGCACATGCACACAAACTTCTGCACATGGAGATTCACCTCTACCTCATTACTGCTGATTATACAGTGTGTGCCACTTAAGATTTGAGCTGGAGCAGAGATGTTATCCAAAGTCATACAACCCCTGAACAAAGTATTGCTCTAAAGCATATCAACATGCAGGCTTGCCCTCTACCATCCTGTCCTGTGCCACAGGTCTTGCATTTAATTAGAATTATAGAACACAATGTTCACTTGGTTTGAATGAATGTGATTTTCTTCCACCTCACACAGCTGTAATGGCAGAGTATGAGCCAAAGATCGAAGTTCAGTTCCCAGAAAGTCTTCATGTCACCAAAGGATCATCAGTGAAACTGGAATGCTTCGCCTTAGGAAAGTAGGTCTCAACTGGGATCATTATCTAGAACACTGTAGCAGCATCACGTAGTCTGCATATGGAATTTAATATTCTGAGAATGTCCTCTGTTAGTCATGGTCAGAGATGGCACACATATCCCATGGCACACACCACTGTTAGATATTGTTGTTAGTGAAAGTATACACACCCCTTGCACAGTCTTCACATTTTTCTGCCTTAAAATTACATCTAAAAATGTATTGTTTTCCCTATTGATCTACACAACCTGCTCCACATTTTCAAAGTGAATGAAAAATGATAGAAACATTTAGACATTACTAAGAAATACAGAATTAGGATGTCCTGATTGCACATGTCTTCACACGCCACACTTAATACTAGGTGGAAACACCTTTGGCAGCCATTACAGCTGTGAATCATTTTGAATAAGATTACCAACCTGGCACAACTTATCCATGGTTTTTGTCAAAATTGCTCAAGCTCAGTAAATTTGGTTGGATCGTTGATGGACAGCAATATTTGGACCTTGTCTGTGATTTGTTAAGCCGATATAAGTCAGGACAGAGACTGGACCATTCAGGAACACTCAACACCTCTTAGAAAGCCATTCTGGTGTGTTTTTGGCATTATAATTTGTGTAATTGTCCCACAGAAAAATACAACTCTATCCCAGGGTTAGGTTTTCAAAAGACTGTGGCAGGTTTTCCTCAACAGTTTTACCAGGGCTTTGCTGCTTACATATTTATTTTGATCCTAACAAACTCCCCAGTCCCTGCTGGTGACAGGGAGCATCAGGTGTTGAGTGTTTCTGAGTGGTCTAGTCTCAGTCCTGAGTTAAATCTGCTTGAAAATCAGAGACACAATTTGAATATTGCTGTCTATCAATGATTCCCAACCAAATGTACTGAACATGAGCAATTTTTACAAAAACAATGGACATGCAGTATATTCCCCTAAGAGTTGTGAAAGCAGAATATTATTTCAAATGATTCACAGCTGCCAAAGGTGCCTCCACCAAGTATTAACTCTGGGGTGTGAAGACATCAAGATATTTAAATGTTTTAAATTATTATTAGTTTGGAAAATGTTCTATATCTTTCTTTCACTTTGAAAATGTAGAGTAGGTTGTATAGATCTGTAGGGGAAACATCTAATGTAATCCCTTTTTAGATTTGACTGTAAAATGTGCAAAATGTGAAGACTGTGCAAGTGGTGTGTAGACTTTCATTAGGCACTGTATCTATGTCTGGCAGCTAATGTCTTAATACTAAGTGTCAGTATCAAGCATGTGGTTGTGGTGAACTTTACTACCTGACCTCTCCAGCCCAGTGCCTGCCATCACATGGAGGAGAACAGATGGGAATCCCCTCCCTGGCAAGATGAAAATCAACCATTCCAACGGGGTCCTGGAAATACCATATTTCAGACCGGAGGATGCTGGTGCATATGAGTGTGTTGCAGAGAACTCCAGAGGAAAAAACATCGCCAAAGGGCAACTCCTATTCCAGAGTATGATCGCTCACAATGTCTATAAATTAACAGTTGTATGTTGCTTTTGTAATATTGGATAATGAATTGAACTGTACAGAAGGTTATGAACAGTCCAAATCATGTTTTTCATGAAATTGGATGATATTTGGATGAAACCAGATCAAAGTATGATGACCAAAGTATGAAAAATGACTTTTGCTTCTACATTGATAAAGTTTGATCATAAAGTTACTGGACCCCACCCCCCTGTCAAACACTTGGATTCAGGAGGCTGGATTAAGGGGATACCGTAACATCACCTTAACCCTCTCATTTTAATACAGCAGTGGTAAGATGATATTCTCGTACCTAATTTAAATAAGTAACGCCTTGTAACCAACATCGGAGAAGGCGTGTTTGCAGAGGAGCGTGGTTATATATAGCTAGATAGCTACTCCACTGATGTCAAAATTTGACCGTAGGGTGTCAGCAAATCGAATTAAAAGTTTACCCTATTCATCTATGACAAAGATGTGTCCCCTTTCGTCTGTGTCTGGTGCTAGCTATCTAGGTCTTCAGCCAGCATGAAACAAATGGGGGGAGGGTAGTTCAAAACTCCGCAGTTTAAGTCAACCCACCCATCAGCGCTGCCGTAAACCACATCACAAGAGACAAAAGGGAGATGTATAAAACATTTTTGACATCATTGATGCAATTTCTATGTTGTTTGACTTGCTTTGTGTATCACCAAATTAGCTTGAGATTATTTTGCTGCAACACTGCGTCCAAGTTGCTTGACATAGGCGTTTCAAAGAGCTGTCGTTCAAGGATAATAAAAAATTAAAACTTCACCTTTATTTAACCAGGTAGGCTAGTTGAGAACTGCGACCTGGCCAAGATAAAGCAAAGCAGTGTGACACAGACAACAACACAGAGTTACACATGGAGTAAACAATAAACAAGCCAATAACACAATAAACAAGTCAATGACACAGTAGAAAAAAGAAAGTCTATATACAGTGTGTGCAAAATGCATGAGGAGGTAGGCAATAAATAGGCCATAGGAGCGAATAATTACAATTTAGCAAATTAACATTGGAGTGATAAATGAGCAGATGATGATGTGCAAGTAGAGATACTTGCACATCATAAAAGAGCAGAAAAGTAAATAAAATAAAAACAGTATGGGGATGAGGTAGGTAGATTGGGTGGGCTATTTACAGATGGACTATGTACAGCTGCAACAATCGGTTAGCTGCTCAGATAGTTGATGTTTAAAGTTGGTGAGGGAAATAAGTCTCCAACTTCAGATAAATCATGAATATAAGCTCCCTGCCCACTCAGCCTGTCTTTTCAAACTTCCTGGTAGTTACCCATGAGAGAGAAAAAATGAAATATTGCTCATTTCTAAACAAAACAAATACTATGGGGGATATTTTAGTCACTCAAAAGTCTATTTTACATGGGATTCAGAATTACTGTTCAGGACCTTTAACTTTATTTCCCATCCTTGTAGCTGCTTCTTAATATAATAATAAATCGATTAAAAGCAATAAGTTGTTTTCAACTTTAAATTCTTAACATTAAATATAACTAATAATAACTAACACATTGTTTGAATGCTAATGCTTTTATGTGTCCTTTGTCAATGTTTAGCTAAGCAAGTCTAATTAAAATATCTGATCCATAAATTATGGTCATAAGTCAGGCCTGGAAAACCTTTTGCTCACTCTATGAAAGGGCATTATAAAGACAGGATAATCTGGAATTAATGTGTACCAATTAACCTTTATGTTTAGTCATTCTGAAGTGGCTAAGTCGTTGTCTTGCCAACTTGAACACTGCCACAACCCAGTTGGTCCTTAGAGAAATATTCAAATTGCATCCCAAGCTTAGGGCAGCTTTCAGCTCTACCATACAGCTATTCTTTGTGCCATTAATTATTGAATGATTTAGGCCAATAAAGACAAGTTTTGCATTAGAAAAGTCAATATAGATGCTGACATTTTGAAACTAAATTGTGATATTTATTCTACAGATGTTGAACATCTGCACTGGGTCCAGACGTTAAAAGATGCTCATATGGCTATCGAGGCTAATCTTCAGTGGGAGTGTAGGGCGAGCGGTAAACCTAAACCCGTATACAGATGGCTGAAGAACGGGGAGCCCTTGGTGTTGGAGGTGAGAATGACTACAGAATTTGAATGTGTAATTGTGCAATCCCATTAAGAACTAGTCTAACCATCTTAAGACCCCTTTTAATCTCAGATCAAAGACATGAGATCAAACATTAAGCCAATTTTTATTTCAAAAGTCTACCCATCAAAGTTTTCTGCAAAGGTCACACACAATCAGCAGAGATATTACAATCATCAGAGATATTACAGGGCATAAAAAACTGATACACACAGGAAACTTTTGAGCGTGAAAAACCCAGCAGCCTTGTAGTTCTTAACACAAACCGCTGCGCCTGGCACCTGTCACCATACTCCGTTCAAAGGCACTTAAATATTTAGTCTTGCCCATTCACCCTCTGAAAGGCACACATACACAATCCATGTCTACATTTTCTCAATTGCTTATAAATCCTTCTTTAACCTGTCTCCACCCTTTCATCTACACTGATTGAAGTGGATTTAACACGTGACATCGATAGAGGATCATAGCTTTCACCTGGATTTACCTGGTCATTCTATGTTAATGTTTTCTATACTCAGTGTGCAGTACCAGTCAAACTCAAACGTTTGGGCACTTATACTCATTCAAGGGTTTTTCTTTATTTTTACTATTTTCTACATTGTAGAGTAATAGTGAAGACACATGATTTAGTAACCAAGAAAGTGTTAAACAAATCAAAATAGATTTGAGTTAGGAGATTCTTCAAAGTAGCCACCCTTTGCCTTGATGACAGCTTTGCGCACTCTTGGCATTCTCTCAACCAGCTTCATGAGGTAGTCACCTGGAATGCATTTCAATTAACAGGTGTTTCTTGTTAATTTGTGTCATTTCTTTTCTTCTTAATGCGTTTGAGCCAATCAGTTGTGTTGTAACAAGGTAGGGGTGGTATACAGAAGAGAGCCCCATTTGGTAAAAGCTCAAATAAGCAAAGAGAAACGACAGTCCATCATTACTTTAAGGAAAATTTCAAGAACTTTCAAGCGCTATGATGAAACTGGCTCTCATGATAACTGCCACAGGAAAGGTAGACCCAGAGTTACCTCTGCTGCAGAGGATAAGTTCTTTGGAGTCAACAGCCTCAGAAATTGCAGCCCAAATACATGCTTAATGGAGTTCATGTAACAGACACATCTCATCATCAACTGTTCAGAGAAGACTGCATGAATCAGGCCTTCATGGTTGAATTGCTGCAAAGAAACCACTACTAAAGGACACCAATAAGAAGAAGAGACTTGCTTGAGCCAAGAAACATGAGCAATGGACATTAGACCGGTGTAAATCAGTCCAAATTTTAGATTTTTTTGTTCCAACCGCTGTGTCTTTGTGAGATGCGGAGTAGGTGAACGTATGATCTCTGCGTGTGGTTCCCTGTGTCCCATGTGTGTGCTTAGTGGGACTATCATTTGTTTTTCAACAGGACATTGTCCCAAAACACACCTCCAGGCTGTGTACGGGCTATTTGACCAAGAAGGAGAGTGATGGAGTGCTGCATCAGATACCTGGGGCCAGATTCACAAACCTTCTTAAGGAAAAAATGGCAGTTAAGAAGACATTTCTTCATAACTATAAACTAAAGGAGAAAGTTAAGCTAAGTTGCTATTCCTCCAAAAGGTTATTGGAAATTCTCTTGCGGTATTTCTTATGTTTCTCCTTAAGCAAAAAGTTAAGAAGAAATTAGATTCTTCAAAATTAAGGTATTGGAAATGTTCTTTAAATTCCAAGATGGCTAAACCCTTGTCTTAAACTCAGAACAGTGAGAGAAAAAGCTCATGAAAGCAATTGAACATTCACACAAACTTCATCTGAAAGTTTCAGTATTTATTATTTTAAACCCAAGAACATGTTTTAGAATAATAATCTCAGTTGGAAATTTGCTAACATGATATCGGTTGCCAAGCAACAAAGATCGTAGGAAGATATTTGAGGAGTTTGTAAGAAAATCATTAATTCTTAAGAAATTGTTGAGGAATTGCACTTACGAATTATCTTATGAACTTCTTATTTTTGTCTTAAGCAGCTTCTTAAGTTTTTGTGTAAGAATTGTTTTGTGAGTCTGGGCACTGGCCACCACAATCACCTGACCTCAACCCAATTTAGATTGTTTGGGATGAGTTGGACCGCAGAGTGAAGGAAAAGCAGCCAACAAGTACTCAGCATATGTGTGAAACTCCTTCAAGACTATTGGAAAAGCATTCCAGGTGAAGCTGGTTGAGAGAATGCCAAGAGTGTGCAAAGCTGTCATCAAGGCAAAGGGTGGCTACTTTGAAGAATCTTTAACACTTTTTTGCTTACTACATGATTCCATATGTGTCATTTCACAGTTTTGATGTCTTCACTATTATTCTACAATGTAGAAAATTGTAAAAATAAAGAAAAACCCTTGAGTGAGTAGGTGTCTAAACTTTTGACTGGTACTGTATATTTAAGCAACAAGGCCCGAGGAAGTATTGTATATGGTGCCTGGACACAGCCCTTAGCCGTGGTATATTGGCGATATATCACAAACCCCCGAAGTGCCTTATTGCTATTATAAACGGGCTACCAACGTAATCTTAGCAGTAAAAATACATGTTTTGTCATACCCGTGATATACCACGGCTGTCAGCCAATCAGCATTCAGGGCTTGAACCACTCAGTTTATAATTGGAGTTTCATCACACATCCTATACTGAGATGTGTTATTGAGGGTGTATCTCTCTTGTTACCAGGACAGGATACTTTTAGAAGGTGGACGATTGGCCGTATCCAGGATTAACCTGTTGGACTCTGGGATGTACCAGTGCCTGGCAGAGAACGAACATGGAGCCATCTATGCCAGCGCTGAACTCAAGGTTGTAGGTAAGTATGTCTGGATAACTCTAGTCTGAAGTATTTGTTTTGTCTTCTTTTAAAAAGCTGAAGCCAGAGACACAGCAAGGTCAAGACATGTACTAACGCTGTCAGTAGAAATGAACAGAAAGTGAATATCAGCTGAGCCATGGTTTTTAGCTACATTTACATAATTACTTGATAAAGAAAATCAGCCAGTGGTTTTTCATGAAATTACATTTGTATAATTGACTATGATGCGTTTGACAGTTTGGCTGATGCATACATACGGTAGCTAGCTGCTGTGCCACTGCCTCGTCAAAGAGAACAGAATGGTTTCAACAGGGTTTGTTCTGTTCCCCATGCAGCCTCTGCACCCGACTTCTCCAAGAGTCTTGTGAAGAAGTCCATGCTGATCCAGAGAGGGGGGGAGGTGATAATGGAGTGCCGTCCCCATGCGTCCCCTAGGGCCTCCATCTCCTGGCGGAGAGGGGGAGAGTTTCTGAAGGACAGCAAGAGGTACAGTCGCAGTCGCAATATGGTCGTTCCATGAAATAAGGGCCTTTTTGTATTTTAGGTAGATATTGTGCACCAATATTGAATTTTAAAAGCTTGTTATGTTAAATGAATCTCCCTTCAGTACAGACGACATGGAGAAATGAATACATCTAAATGTTCATATGAACAAAGGCCTTCTAAAGCTCTGTCAACCGTGTCACTTCTAGGAAGACATCATTCCAAAATGTATCCAAGGTTCACCATCATTGTAAAGCCCTAGTTAAAAAGTCATTTCTGAAGATGAATCACATGAAATAAATAGAGATTCATTTATGTCTGTCCCTCATTTTAAGGTCAACCCTGTTACGTGAACTGAACTCTTGTTTTAATATGTTTAAACTATTCCTTTTTTAATTTAAAATTGTTTTTAAGAAACATTGAACAATCATTGAGTAAATGCAGGTGAGCTGGTTCTACAATTTCTTTGCCATTTTCTGGTGTTTTGTGGTGGAAAACTGAGCGTGTCGAGCATAACACAACATCAACCCTGTTACCCATAGATAGACAGCTAGAAATGTTTTACAATTGCATTTTTGGTGAAGCTTGCATTCAATTGCATCTCCCTGTTGCACACAACAATCTTCCATTCCCCCTGTCACAGGGGAATTTATGGCTGATTTTGGAAGAAATCGTCAACCCTGTTACGATCAACCCTGTTACTTTATTTGGCACTTAATAGGCACTTAGTATTTTTCTCAAAAGGCACCGAATTGGTGGAATGACCCAATAACAGTACCAATCGCTGCTCATGCCATTGATGGCTCGTGTGTAAGGGCCCTTCTCCTGGGAACTTGCTAGTCTCTTGGGCTCAACGCTGTTTATGTCTCTAATCAAGGGGACGATGACGTGGTGATGGGGCTTTTTGCTAACATTCTCTCTTTTGCTTGTAGTTCTATAGAGATGTCCAGGACCTTGCTAGAGGTCTGTATATCTCTGTATTCAGGGATGTTCTATACAACACCTTCACAGTTATGGTAGGGACTTTCATGTTCATTATGATGACCTTGGTCTTTCAAGCTTGTATTCAGCCATGGCTATAAATGATTCCTTGTAACCTCTCATGCAAGCCTCACAGCCTCACAGCTTCACAGCTGACAAGTTCAGTTGAGGTACTAGTCTTAGCACAGAAGGTCTGTGGGGACAGTGGAACTGCTGCATAACCCTGCTGCAGCTACACTAAACTATAGTGAATTACTGTACTGCAGTCCTTTGAGAGAAAGACTCTGCCAAGAGCACGCTGTGGACCAAGAGCTGGAGAATAACATATCCAGTATACTACCGCCCACTCTCTCTCTCTGTGTGTGTGTGTGTGTGTGTGTGTGTGTGTGTGTGTGTGTGTGTGTGTGTGTGTGTGTGTGTGTGTGTGTGTGTGTGTGTGTGTGTGTGTGTGTGAGAGAGAGAGCAAAAAGAAACTATGTGAACCCTTTGGTATTACCTGGATTTCTGCATGAATTGGTTATCAAATTTGATCTGATCTTCAACAATAGACCAACATAGTGTGCTTAAAACTAATAACACACAAAGTATTGTATTTTTCTTGTCTATATTGAATACATCATTTAAACATTCACAGTGTAAGTTGGGGAAAAAAGCACTGTTGCTACTGCAGTCCCCAAAAAACTTTGCTGCACGTCTGAAGTTTGAAACAGTGCACCTGGATGTTCCACAGCGCTACTGGCAAAATATTGTGTGGACAGATGAAACTACAGTTGAGTTGTTTGGAAGGAACACACAACACTATGTGTGGAGAAAAGGCACATCACACCAACAGCAAAACCTCATCCCAACTGTAAAGTATGGTGGAGGGAGCATCATGGTTTGGGGCTGCTTTGCTGCCTCGGGGCCTGGACAGCTTGCGATCATCGACGGAAAAATGAATTCCCAAGTTTATCAAGACATTTTGCAGGAGAATGTTAGGCTATCTGTCTGCCAATTGAAGCTCAACAGAAGTTGGGTGATGCAACAGGACAATTACCCAAAACACAGAAGTAAATCAACAACAGAATGGCTTCAACAGAAGAAAATATGCCTTCTGGAGTGGCCCAGTCAGAGTCCAGACCTCAACCCAATTGAGATGCTGACCTCAAGAGAACAGTTCACACCAGACATCCCAAGAATATTGCTGAACTGAAACAGTTTTGTAAAGAGGAATGGTCCAAAATTCCTCCTGGCCATTGTGCAGGTCTGATCCGCAACTCCAGAAAACGTTTGGTTGAGGTTATTAAATCCAAGGGTTCACGTACTTTTTCCACCCTGTACTGTGAATGTTTACACGGTGTGTTCAATAAAGACATGAAAACGTAAAATGTGTGTGTTATTAGTTTAAGCAGACTTTGTTTGTCTATTGTTGTGACATAAATGAAGATCAGATCAAATTTAATGACCAAATTATGGAAGAAATCCAGGTATTTCCAAAGGGTTCACATACTTTTTCTTGCCACTGTACTTTACATTACTCAGCCTAAACATCAGCGCCACAGGTATCTTCCACAAAGCTGTGAACGATCTGAGAGACCAGGCAAGAAGGGCCTTCTATGCCATCAAAAGGAACATAAAATTTGACATACCAATTAGGATCTGGCTAAAAATACTTGAATCAGTTATAGAATTGTCACACCCTGACCTTAGAGATCCCTATTATTCTCTATGTTTGGTTAGGTCAGGGTGTGACTCGGGTGGGAAAGTCTATGTTTTCTATTTCTGTGTTTTGGCCGCGTGTGGTTCCCAATCAGAGGCAGCTGTCTATCGTTGTCTCTGATTGGGGATCATATATAAGTTGTCATTTTCCGTTTGGGTTTTGTGGGATCTTGTTTTCTGTTTCGTGTCTGTACCTGACAGAACTGTGCGCTTTCGTTTTCACTTTGGTTATTTAAAAAAAAAAAAAAAATCATGAACACTTTCCACGCTGCGCTTTGGTCCACAACTTTCGACAAGAGCCGTAACAAGAATCCATTGCCCTTTATGGTTGTGAGGTCTGGATTCTGCTCACCAACCAAGGTGGCAAACACAAAATGGGACAAACACTAAATTGAGACTCTGCATGCAGAAAATATCCTCTGTGTACAACGTAAAACACCAAATAATGCATGCAGAGCAGAATTAGGCCGATACCCGTTAATGATCAAAATCCAGAAAAGAGCCGTTAAATTCTACAACTACCAAAAAGGAAGTGATTCCCAAATCTTCCATAACAAAGCCATCACCTACAGAGAAATTAATCTGGAGAAGAGCCCCCTAAGCAAGCTGGTCCTGGGGCTCTGTTCACAAACACAAACAGAACCCCAGGACAACAACACAATTAGACACAACCAAATCTTGAGAAAACAAAAAAAGAATTACTTGACACATTGGAAAGAATTTGCAAAAAAACAGAGCAAACTAGAAAGCTATTTGGCCCTAAACAGAGAGTACACAGTGGTAGAATACCTGTCCGCTGTGACTGACCCAAAATTAAGATAGTCAAAGACTATGTACAGATTCAGTGAGCAGCATAGTCTTGCTATTGAGAAAGGCTGCCGAAGGCAGACCTGGCTCTCAATAGAAGAGGCTATGTGCACACTGCCCACAAATTAGGTGGAAACTGAGCTGCACTTCCTAACCTCCTGCCAAATGTGTGACCATATTAGAGACACATATTTCCCTCAGATTACACAGTCCCACAAAGAATTTGAAAACAAATCCAATTTTTATAAACTCCCATATCTATTGGGGAAATACCACAGTTTGCAATCACAGCAGAACTATTTGTGACCTATTGCCACAAGAAAAGGGCAACCCTTGAATAACAAACACCATTTGTAAATACAACCTATATTTATGTTCCATTTTGTACTTTAACTATTTGCACATCATTACAACACTGTATATAGACATAATGACATTTGAAATGTCTTTTCTTTTGGAACTTTTGTGTAATGTTTACTGTTAATATTGTATTGTTTATTTCACTTTTGTTCATTATCTATTTCACTTGCTTTGGTAATGGAAACATATGTTTCGCATGCCAATGAAGCCCCTTAAATTAGAGAGAGAGAGCTCACCAGCAGCACAATGTTTAGTGTACTCCTCCCACACTCCCTCTAATTCTGCATCTTTAATTGGGGTAGTGCGGTTGAGTCAGATGGAGTGTGAACAGGAGCCTTGGTGATACTGCTGCTTTTGGGCTGTGGCCTGAATCAATATGTGCTGCCACATTTCCATAGTCTTTCCGTAACTCAGTGGACGTGACTCAACATGTGAGCAGAGCAATTGATTAGTTATCATATTCCTTTGGCGGTCATGGGGAAAAAGAGAAAGAAGTGATTATGCAGGCTGTTCGTCTGGACGAGAATAGAAAATGCACAGCGTGGAACAGCGTTTCTTTCTTAAAGGAGATAGTTCTTTACGTTTTTATTTGTTTTATTGCCCCTCAGGCCATGTTTTCAGCACGCCTCCATCACTCAATATTTGATATTTTTGTCAATAAATCTGCCCAAAGCACCCTATGTCAGACATGGTCTCAGCTCAGCCTGAGTGAATACATATTTTTAAGAGCTGCAGTGAAATTGTTGATTTCTGAGCTTGCAGTTCACAGCTTTTGTTTTGCTGGAACAGTGTCATGATAGCTAGGAGTTCATAGCATTGTTTATGCATGTTTACATTTGTTACATTTTGTTATATTTTAAAATAAAGTACAAGCATTAAAAACCCAATGTTTGTGGAATTTGGCAAACAATGAATAGAAACAACTTCATTGTTATGAGGTTACTTTTATGGTGTATAAAGTAAACCACTTTTATCTAGATTGTGATGTGGAAGTTTTACAAACAATGGGTAAAATGTTGCAAATAAACAATTGAAGTCAGAAGTTTACATACACTTAGCCTGGACTCATTCAAACTCGTTTTTCAACCACTCCACAAATTTCTTGTTAACAAACTATAGTTTTGGCAAGTCGGTTAGGACATCTCATTTGTGCATGACACAAGTCGTTTTTCCAACAATTGTTTACAGACAGATTATTTCACTTATAATTAACTGTATCACAATTCCAGTGGGTCAGAAGTTTAAGTTAACTGTGCCTTTAAACAGCTTGGAAAATTCCAGAAAATGATGTTGTGGCTTTAGAAGCTTCTGATAGGCTAATTGACATAATTTGAGTCAATTGGAGGTGTACCTGTGGATGTATTTCAAGGCCTTACTTCAAACTCAGTGCCTCTTTGCTTGACGTCATGGGAAAATCAAAAGAAAACAGCCACAAGTGGTTCATCCTTGGGAGCAATTTCCAAATGCCTGAAGGTTCCACGTTCATCTGTACAAACAATAGTACGCAAGTATAAACACCATGGGACCACACAGCCGTCATACCGCTCAGGTTGGAGACACGTTCTGTCTCCTAGAGATGAACGTACATTGGTGCGAAAAGTGCAAATCAATTGAAGAACAACAGCAAAGGACCTTGTGAAGATGTTGGAGGAAACAGGTACAAAAGTATGTATATCCACAGGAAAACGAGTCCTATATCGACATAACCTGAAAGGCTACTCAGCAAGTAAGAAGCCACTGCTCCAAATCCAAAACCGCCATAAAAAGACAGACGAAGTTATGCAACTGCAAAATAGAACTGTTTGGCCATAATGACCATCGTTATGTTTGGAGGAAAAAGGGGGAGGCTTGCAAGCCGAAGAACACCATCCCAACCATGAAGCACGGGGCTGGCAGCATCATGTTGTGGAGGTGCTTTGCTGCAGGAGGGACTAGTGCACTTCACATAATAAATGTCTTCGTGAGGGAGGAAAAATACGTGGATATATTGAAGCAACATCTCAAGACATCAGTCAGGAAGTTAAAGCTTGGTTGCAAATGGGTCTTCCAAATGGACAATGACCCCCAAGCATACTTCCAAAGTTGTGGCAAAACGGCTTAAGGACGACAACAGTCAAGGTTCTGGAGTAGCCATCACAAAGCCCAGACCTCAATCCTGTAGAAAATGTGTGGGCAGAGCTGAAAAAGCGTGTGCGAGCAAGGACGCCTACAAACCTGACTCAGTTACACCAGCTCTGTCAGGCGGAATGGGCCAAAATTCACCCAACTTATTGTGGGAAGCTTGTGGAAGGCTACCTGAAACGTTTGACCCAAGTTAAACAATTTAAAGGCAATGCTACCAAATAGTAATTGAGTGCATGTAAACTTCTGACCCACTGGGAATGTGATGAAAGAAATAAAATATGAAATAAATAATTCTCTCTACTATTATTCTGACATTTCACATTCTTAAAATAAAGTGGGGATCCTAAGACATGAAATTTTTACTTGGATTAAAAGTCAGGAATTGTGAAAAACTGAGTTTAAATGTATTTGGCTAAGGTGTATGTAAACTTCAACTGTACCTTTGACTGTTGCTTTGCACCTCAGAACTGTACAGTATTGTACAAGTCTGAATGAGTATACTTTATGAGTATACTTTCCGACTTCAACTGTATGTAGTCTACAATCGTCCCTGATTAGTATTTCAGTAATGTGCCTTTTTCAACGTTGTTGCTCGAGTTTCCTCGGTGTCTCACTGTGTCCAGACAGCCAGCTACAAGTGAGATGGCTCTTTAGTCATATCTGCTTTCATTACCTTTTGGAAATGGCTTTTAGTGTGTCGATAGGATCTCACACATGTTGTATAATTACAAGGCCGCAGGTAAACATTCCAATTCGGAGTGAATCATCTCTCTCTGTTGTTCTGCTCTCTTCTCCTTCCCCTGTCCTCATTGGCCTTAGTGTCCCACTGTGTATTCTATTAAAATGCACATTTAATATTTTGTGCTTTCAATAGCATGTCGACACAACAGCAAATCTGTTCTGCTTCAACTAAGATAATTGCTCTGTTCTGAAATGTGCAAATGTGCTTGTAAAGAATTCAGTTTTTAATTCATGAAATACTTGTCATTCAAACTACAACATGGATGTAGGCTATTTAAGCAATAAGGCCCGAGGGGATGTGGTATATGGCCAATATACCACGGCAACTGACTGTTCATAGGCACGACGCAACGCTTGTATATTGGCCATATATCACAAACCCCTGAGGTGCCTTATTGTTATTATAAACTAGTTACCAACATAATTAGAGCAGTAAAAATAAATGTTTTGTCATAACCATGGTATAGGGTCTGATATACCACAGCTTTCAGCCAATCAGCATTCAGGGTCTCGAACCACCCAGTTTATAATCGAGATGAAGCCACAAGTGTTGATGTATTTGTATGCTAATCATCATTTAGAATCCCTATATAACCCAGTCAGTGCTATCAAGTCATTATTGATCCTGATAACAGCAGTTGTCTGTTCCTTCATTTTTGTCAGACGGACTATTATGGAGGATGGAACTCTCCGTATCACCAACATCAGCAAATCAGACGGAGGGAGGTACACCTGTGTGGCCAGGAACCCCTTTGGGACATCAAGCAGTACTGCTACTCTGGTGGTGAAAGGTACTTTTCCGGACACAGATTTCACTACCTTTTAAGCAGATGGTTTAAACCTGTGTTTAGAGGGGTAAATACTAAGCCAAGCATGAAATTGATAATGAAATATATAGTTTTATGTTCCTGCTGGTTTGACAGAAACATAACTCATCATCCTTGGTTTTGTCAGCTGTGAGTTATTGGTCATACAGCAGAGGGGAGAAAATCCCTGGCATCTAGAGTAGTGAGGAGAGAGATGTTATGTTCCACCCAAGTCAGACATTTCATGTTGATTTAAAAAAAGAGCTGCTGTTTAAATTAGTTGATTTGGCTGTTTTAATAACTGATGGTTGTACATGGAGTATTAATTTGACACCATCATTGCATTATGTTGAATTATTCAGTCTCAAGGCTATATCAATACAACAACAAAAAATTCTCCAAACATGTTAATTGGATTGAAAGGAATAAGCATTTAATTTAAAACATCTTGTCAACATGAACAGGACATTTTTCCAGCAGCAGGCCTATATTCAAGTATTGTAGCACGGCTCCAGTAACACATGATCCTGTGTGTTTGTTTTTCTGTGTTGTCAAACAGAGCCAACCAAGATAACGGTTCCACCGCTGAGTGTGGATGCCACTGTGGGACAGAGCATCGTGTTGCCATGTGAAGTGTCCCGAGACTCCTCCCTGGATCCCACCTTTAAGTGGTTCTTCAACGGCAAACTCATTGATTTTAACAAACAGGACCACTTTGAGATGATAGGAGGAGTATGTACCTACTCTGCCTTCAGAAAGTATTCAGACTTGTTGAATTTTTCCACATTTTGACAAGTTACAGCCGTTATTCAAAAAATATTTAAATCTTTTTTTCCCCCATATCAATCTACACACAATAATGACAAAGCAAAAAAAAAATATATATTTTTTTTGCTTATAGGAATATTACAGCCCGGACCTTTCTCTTGATCTTTCTCTCTGATTTTTGGTGGTTCTTTTGAGTTTGCCGTTGAACCCGATGGGGAGCGTTGCTTCACAGCTATTTTCAGGTCTCTCCAGAGATGTTCGATCGGGTTCAAGTCGGGGCTTTGGCTGGGCCACTCAAGGACATTCAGAGACTTGTCCCGAAGCCACTCCTGTGTTATCTTGGCTGTGTGATTAGGGTCGTTGTCCTGTTGGAAGGTGAACCTTCGCCCCAGTCTGAGGTACTGAGCACTCTGGAGCAGGTTTTCATCAAGGATCTCCATGTACATTGCTCCGTTCATCTTTGCCTCGATCCTGACTAGTTTTCCC
Source organism: Salvelinus alpinus (assembly GCF_045679555.1). NCBI lineage: Eukaryota > Metazoa > Chordata > Actinopteri > Salmoniformes > Salmonidae > Salvelinus > Salvelinus alpinus. Next base: position 19,527,634 of record NC_092087.1, on the reverse strand, counting down.
TGCCGCTGAAAAACATCCCCACAGCATGCTTCACCATAGGGATGGTGCCAGATTTCCTCCAGACGCGACGCTTGGCATTCAGGCCACAGAGATCAATCATCAGACCAGAGAATCTTGTTTTTCATGGTCTGATAGTCTTTAGGTGCTTTTGGCAAACACCAAGTGAGCTGTCGTTTGCCTTTTACTGAGGAGTTGCTTCCGTCTGTCTACTCTACTATACAGGCCTGATTGGTGGAGTGCTGCAGAGATGGTTGTTCATCTGGAAGGTTCTCCCATCTCCACAGAGAAACTCTAGAGCTTTGTCAGAGTGACAATCGGGTTCTTGGTCACCTCCCTGACCAAGCAAGGCCCTTCTCAACTGATTGCTCAGTTTGGCTGGGCAGCCAGCTCTAGCTCTTGGTGGTTCCAAACTTTTCCATTTAAAAATGATGGAGACCACTGTGTTCATGGAGACCTTCAATGCTGCAGAAATGTTTTGGTACCCTTCCCCAGATCTGTGCCTCGACACAATCCTATCTCTGAGCTCTACGGGCAATTCCTTTGACCTCATGGCTTGGTTTTTGCTCTGACAAGCACTGTCAACTGTGGGACCTTATATAGACAGGTGTGTGCCTTTTCAAATCATGTTCAATCAATTGAATTTACCACAGGTGGACTCCAATCGTTGTAGAAACATATCAAGGATGATCAATGGAAACAGGATGCACCTGAGCTCATTTTTGAGACTCATAGCAAAGGGTCTAAATACTTAAGTAAATAAGGTATTACTGTTTTTTTGTTTTGAATACATTTGCAACAAATTCTGAACTTGGTTTCGCTTCGTCATTATGGGGTATTGTGTATAGACTGATGAGGAAATTGTTTTATTTAATCCATTTTTGAATGAGGCTGTAGCGTAACAACGTGAAAAAAGTCAAGGGGTATGAATACTTTCCAAAGGCACTGTATATCAATGTTTCCCGACCCTGGTCCTCCAGTACCCCCAACAATACACCGACCCTGGTCCTCCAGTATCCCCAACAATACACCGACCCTGGTCCTCCAGTACCCCCAACAATACACCGACCCTGGTCCTCCAGTACCCCCAACAATACACCGACCCTGGTCCTCCAGTACCCCCAACAATACACCGACCCTGGTCCTCCAGTACCCCCAACAATACACCGATCCTGGTCCTCCAGTACCCCCAACAATACACCGACCCTGGTCCTCCAGTACCCCCAACAATACACCGACCCTGGTCCTCCAGTACCCCCAACAATACACCGACCCTGGTCCTCCAGTACCCCCAACAATACACCGACCCTGGTCCTCCAGTACCCCCAACAATACACCGACCCTGGTCCTCCAGTACCCCCAACAATACACCGACCCTGGTCCTCCAGTACCCCCAACAATACACCGATCCTGGTCCTCCAGTACCCCCAACAATACACCGACCCTGGTCCTCCAGTACCCCCAACAATACACCGACCCTGGTCCTCCAGTACCCCCAACAATACACCGATCCTGGTCCTCCAGTACCCCCAACAATACACCGACCCTGGTCCTCCAGTACCCCCAACAATACACCGACCCTGGTCCTCCAGTACCCCCAACAATACACTGACCCTGGTCCTCCAGTACCCCCAACAATACACCGACCCTGGTCCTCCAGTACCCCCAACAATACACCGACCCTGGTCCTCCAGTACCCCCAACAATACACCGATCCTGGTCCTCCAGTACCCCCAACAATACACCGACCCTGGTCCTCCAGTACCCCCAACAATACACCGACCCTGGTCCTCCAGTACCCCCAACAATACACCGACCCTGGTCCTCCAGTACCCCCAACAATAAACCGACCCTGGTCCTCCAGTACCCCCAACAATACACCGTCCCTGGTCCTCCAGTACCCCCAACAATACACCGACCCTGGTCTTCCAGTACCCCCAACAATACACCGACCCTGGTCCTCCAGTACCCCCAACAATGCACCGACCCTGGTCCTCCAGTACCCCCAATAATACACCGACCCTGGTCCTCCAGTACCCCCAACAATACACTGACCCTGGTCCTCCAGTACCCCCAACAATACACCGACCCTGGTCCTCCAGTACCCCCAACAATACACCGACCCTGGTCCTCCAGTACCCCCAACAATACACCGACCCTGGTCCTCCAGTACCCCCAAAAATAAACGTCGTTGTAGCCCTGGACAAACATCATTGAGCTCATTGAGGGCTTGATGATTACAAGTTGAATCAGGTATGCTTGTCCAGGGTTACAATACAAATGTGTACTGTTGGGGGTACTGGAAGACCAGGGTTGGGAAACTCTGACCTGTACAGTACAGGAGACAGCCAATACACAGGCGTCTCTGCTCACGTCTGTGTACTGTAACAGTACACCGACAAGTCAAACAAGACTAGGGCATTTAACATGGAGGCCTGGCCAGGTAAAACTTGTAGCGAGAGATGAAAACTCCCAGACTGTAGCTGATTTTAGGAGTAAATCACATGATACTCAGCAGGTAGCCTAGTGGTTAGAGTGTTGGACTACTAACCGAAAGGTTGCAAGATCAAGTCCCCGAGCTGACAAGGTAAAAATCTGTCATTCTGCCCCTGAACAAGGCAGTTAACCCACTATTCCTAGGCTGTCGTTGAAAATACAATTTTTTTCTTAACTGACTTGCCTAGTTAAATAAATACAAAATAAAAAAATACTCCTGTGAACAAAGAAAGGAAAACAAAAGGGGGATACCTAGTCAGTTGTACAGCTGAATGCATTCAACTGACATTTTTCTTCCACATTTAACCACACCCCTCTGAATCAGAGCACAAATCTGTCTGATTACAGGATGTATCCTCTGGTCTGCTGAGCACACAAAGACCCTGCACTAAAATGGCCTGTATAACACTGACATTTTCACTGTCAGCATCATTTAGCAGAGCTCTTAAACTTCAGGAACTCGTTTGTTTAACACAAGGAGTGTTAGAACCAGTGTCACTCCAGTGTTCCTACCTGCTCTTTTCTCTCTCTAAAGACCTAGCCTGGCCTAGTTCTGCCTGCTACTGCCATAGCGTACAGAGAGTTGAAACGTTATCAGAATGATTATTGGTACACAACATGAAAAATTGTTATTGAATGACTATTGGGAATTACTAGTATTGTTGTGAAATTACACTTTTTCCTGTTCTATTGTCATCAGGAATCAGCTGGTGATCTGATGGTCAGGAATATTCAGCTAAAGCATTCTGGGAAGTATGTGTGCATGGTACACACTGTGGTGGACAGTGTCTCAGCAGCAGCCGACCTCATTGTCAGAGGTACGCATGCACTTCCTCACTGTGATGCTACTTTGTATTCCTGAGACGCTGTAGCAATCATGTAAAGAGGAATTAGAAAACCTCAGACAGTATCACACTCTATTCATTCTCTTTATTCTACTTCATTCAGTGTTAAATAATGACTACAGGATCATCTCTAAATCAATACATTAATTTTCCACTTCTCCTTCCTTTTTGAGTAATTTTGTATTTCCCCTCATCAATTGAAGGATCTTTAGCTCCGCTGGGTGAAATATTAAATGTCTTTCTCTTTGGACTGCCTTGCATGAAACTGGTTTAATCCTGCCATCCTTTTTTGGCTGACACAATAGAGCTCTTTGACAGTGGTTGTCTCCCTGTTCTGTCAGGACCACCCGGTGCCCCAGAGGGTCTCATGGTGGGGGAGATCACTGACTCCAGTGCCCAGCTCTCCTGGGGGTCTGGGCCAGACAACCACAGCCCTGTCACCACATACACCATCCAGGCCAGGACCCCCTTCTCCATCGGCTGGCAGGCTGTCAGGACAGGTAGCTACAACACCAGCCCATCCATTTGCTTAGACACTACAGCGTTTATGAAAGTGTTTTCTACAGGACATTATATTCAGAGAATGTTTCTGTCATAGAGATGTATAATTTGGTGGTTTCTGTACTATGATAATATTGTGAGAAGAGTCAGCTTTGGGGATGATGTGAACAGGAGTATTGCTTTCTTTTTACTCATTCGTTATCTCAGGGGCCTTCTTGGATAAGTTATATTGACTGAATTGTATCACAGGCAGTCTTTGATAACATGGATGCTTTCTGAAATGTGATTTGTTGATGGATGAGAATCAATATGTATTTAAATTCTAAATTCTTTAATCCTAGTTCCTGATTCTGTGCCTGGACAGATGTTTCATGCAACGGTGATAGATTTGAACCCCTGGGTGGATTATGAATTCAGGGTGGTGGCTATCAACAATGTGGGTGTTGGAGAGCCCAGCATGCAATCCAAGCAGATTCGAACGAAAGCAGCAGGTACTTTTTAATTCCTTTCTGTCCTCTCGTGTTGAATCTGTCTGATTAGTGTAACTTGTATTGAGTGTTCTGTTCTTCCCCTGATAGATTTCACCATGTAGATCCCACAGTCACTTTTATCGTGCCTTTCTCATCGCTAATTATGTGTAATGAAGACAGAATCAGCTTTGTTCCAATCGACAGACACCGAGACAGGTGTTAATGATTTACCTAATAGGCAAAGAAAGTGAGAATTTGTTCATGTGTTTAGATGACACGGCTGACACAGCCATGTGGATATTGACACTTTTGATACTTTTGCTCATCAGATTAGAACCAACCGAGCAGGATGCATCATACCCTTTAAGCATTTAGATGCTGTGTACATCAGCATGCAGGAAAACCTAACATGATTAATTCATGTCAGCAGTATCAACAGGAACCGTGTTAAATACCCACGCATGCCATCAGGCAATGACTTAAAAGGGTCTATTTTGAGCGGGTTAGCAGAGTGCGTCCGACTGGCTCACTGAATCACAAGAGAGGAGAACACATGGAGGTGACACACTGTATTAACTGTGTGTGTGTGTGTGTAACCTTTATTTAACTAGGCAAGTATGCACAGGCGCTTATGCCAGTATCAGCCCAAATGTAATTGGATAAAAGAAACAAGCCTTTGCTTTGTGAATTTAGGAAACCGTATTGCGATTAGGGGCACTATGATAGTGATATCAAGGCTTCTGTATGGTTTTGGAGTAGTAAGGATTCAAATATGCCTTTACTCCCCCCTCTGAAGGAATACACACCCGTATATTAGACACTGTTGTTGTTTCTGTCCATCCAGTTCCTGAAGTAGCACCGGGTAATGTGAGTGGAGGAGGAGGTAGCCGAGGAGAACTGGTTATCCAATGGGAGGTAAGCTTGCTGATCAGATTTATTAGAATATGTCTTCATTGTGACGGCTGTTTTCAAATCACTCTGCTGACATGAATGGGGTTTGACGGAATTCTCTACGGCAATGTGACTTCAATTAAATGGGTTTTAATTAAAACAAGAGCTGTCTTGCCTAGATATTTGCCTCCTCCAAACGGCTCCCCTGGTGTGTAAATCAAAATGCAAGATGCAGCGATGGTGGAAATTGTATGTGCATAAATCTAGGATGATGTCTCAGAATGGGTGTTTCTGTGGATCTCTTAAAGTGATTTGGCTTATCATGCAGAATGGTTTAGGAAGTGTGTATAGCTTTGGATATAAAGGTAACTGCCAAAATAAAGGAAGCCCCTTGGCATTAACTCTACAAATGTCTGGTATATATTGGAGGGATGCGACACCATTCTTACATGAGAAATTGCATCATTTGATGTTTTGTTGATGGTGGTGGAAAACACTGTATCAGGCGCCGCTCCAGAATCTCCCATAAGTTGTTCAATTGGGTAAAGAGATGGTGACTGAGACACACACACAAACACACACACTCTTCACTGAGATCTCTTCTTCTAGCCATGGTAGCCAAAATAATGGGCAACTAGGCATGACCCTAAGCATGATGGGATGTTTTAATTGCTTAATTGACTCAGGAACCACACCTGTGTGGAAGCACCTTCTTTCAATATACTTTGTGTGCCTCATTAACTCAGGTGTTTCCTTTATTTTGGCAGGTGCATGTATTATCTTGTTGATGTTGTGGTATTTGGCTATTCAGAATTTGACTTTTCCAGTTGATATAGTCATTTGATATTCAGTTCACAACCAATGGGGAAAAAATCTACAATTTATGCTGTCAAAATGTCTTTGTCTCATAGCCGATACCAGAGGAACTACAGAATGGAGAGGAATTTGGATATATTCTGGCTTTTCGTTCTCTTGGTACAACCACGTGGAAACAGACTGTGCTGGCTTCACCTGATGCATCAAGATACACCTTCAGGAACGACAGCATCCCTCCCCTCTCCCAATTTGAGGTGAAAGTTGGAGTCTACAACAACGAAGGAGAAGGCCCATCTAGCCATGTGGTTGTAGTGTATTCTGCAGAGGAAGGTTAGTGCCTTTGACTATTGGTCAAGTTGTTGATGAAACGGAAAGTTTGGGTTAGTTTGACTTGAATGTTTACCATTTTTTATAATATTCTTGGTGTCATCTTTTCATGTTTAGAGCCCTCTGTAGCTCCATCCAGAGTGTTGGCCCGGACGCTATCAGCCTCTGAAATCGAGGTGTACTGGGAACCCATCCCCCAGACAGCCAGCAGTGGGAAGATCATTGGATATGAGGTATGAAAAATATTCCAACATTCATGATGCTGGTAGAGAGCAGAAAACAACATGATAGATATTATCCTCAGTATGATTGACTCTGCAATGTGTCGGCATGCATTTAAATAGAACTGCCAGTGGCAAAAACTTGACATCTCCCCTACCCTGAAAAATTGCTTGGGATACGGGTAGATTTCTCACCATCTAATCTGGAGAATGAAGAGGTCTGTCCAAAGCTGTTCTGGTCTCCCAAGGACCCTTATACCCTGGCTGCTACCCTGCCTGAGTAGTGTTCTATAAATCACCACTCACAAGTGTGAACATCATATGTCAATTTCCTCCACAACAAACATCGTCCCTCATGATGGAACACCCTGAGGATCTTACCCGTTCTTCCCTTAGTATAGCCCAGGACTGGCTGGCTATAGGGAAGGCCCAGGTTAACTTGACCTTCATTGTTCACTCACAGCCCCTGTTCATCAGGTCCAGAATGAAATCAGCAAACAACAGTGCTGGAAGTGTTTCTAATGCTGCCAGGAGGTCTGGGATAACCTTCATGTCTTTGGTTCCAGGTGCTTTGTTGGGAGGAGGGGTTGCAGGAGAGTGATGCTGAGATGGTGAAGGTCACGGACACTGTGGCCCTTCTCTCTGGACTCATGGGAAGTACTGTGTATCTGATCTCAGTCAGGGCCCAGAACAGCGCTGGAGCAGGGCCTTCTAGCCTGGCAGTCAACGTCACCACCAAGAAACCACGTGAGTTTTTTTCTGAGATGGGACAGCTGTCACATGCAATTTGAGCATTTCTCTCTTTACAAGTCCGCTTTCACGTTCATGAAGCCTGCATATCCCGCAGAGGTTTACATTAATGGAATTGTGGTAAAATGCAGCAGGATACAATACGGCTTCAATGACTTTGGAGCCTCTGTGAATCCTCTACATCAACAGCACTGCTGAGACGAAACACAGTCATCTGTGTATGGTCTTGACTGCATGTTGACTGCAGACAAACGGATGGAGTTGGATTATCTTATACCTACAACATGAATTAGCAGGGCCCTCTTTTAAAAAATTACAAAAACCTGTGACAAGATGCTGTTTGTCTTGACGTCTCATGGAGAGGAGGCATGTTTATGAGCTTATCAGAGTTAGAGGCAATCATTCAGCCACTAATCTTGTTCCCTTCTAGTTGAGATTTCCTTCATACAGCAGCGATAAGGGGATGGTTAAAGTAAGAAAGTAATTTAGGAGTTATTTCAGCTATTGACGGAATTTTACGTGACTAACTCGAGTTGCTGTATGATTGCATATCTTTCAGCGCCAAGTCGACCTCCAGGGAATATTGAGTGGAACTTGACCAACTCCAAGATCTTTTTAAAGTGGGAGCATGTCAAGGCATTGGGAAATGAGTCTGAGGTGACAGGATACAAGGTGAGTGTTGTCAGTGGAATAGCAGAATCTTTGAAAACTAGGAAACAAATGCAGTTTCTTGGCTAACCTCAGCAGCTATGTTCTCTATAAATGACTCCCTGGTCGCAGTGGAAATATAAACCTCAGCACTTTCAGTATCACATATGGATTGTCCCTGTCTGGCCATACAAAATTAAAAAGTCTGTTCCCAGTGATATGACCCAAAACAAACCTGTTTCTCCATTGTGCTGGTTTTGCACTGAGTAGGTTGATTGAACGTCTGTAACATTTTGATATGTGAACACGCAAAATGTGACCTTGTTGATGGCTGTTGATACATTCAGTGAAGATTCCTGCCTCTCGATCTCTCTGAATGCCGCAGTAGTAAAAAGACCTGCTGTGTTTGAACCTGCGTAACAGGAAGCGTTTCATGTCATCCTGGGTATCTGAACTCTTGGAGCATTCAGTAGAGGATTAGGTTCTGCTTTCTTTTAAAGTATACATTTTCTAATTGACTGATCGGATGTGGCTCAGAGATTTGAGAGAGAAGGTGAGGAAGCAGCTAGGAGCCTGTGAAGCTCCACATTCAGACATCAGCCTCCGCAGAACGCCGCAGGGGGACGCCAGCCTCCGCAGAGCGCCGCAGGGGGACGCCAGCCTCCGCAGAGCGCCGCAGGGGGACGCCAGCCTCCGCAGAGCGCCGCAGGGGGACGCCAGCCTCCGCAGAGCGCCGCAGGGGGACGCCAGCCTCCGCTGAGCGCCGCAGGGGGACGCCAGCCTCCGCTGAGCGCCACATGGGGGGGGGGGGGGGGCCACGCCAGCCTCCGCTGAGCGCCACATGGGGGGGGACGCCAGCCTCCGCTGAGCGCCACATGGGGGCCACGCCAGCCTCCGCTGAGCGCCACATGGGGGCCACGCCAGCCTCCGCTGAGCGCCACATGGGGGCCACGCCAGCCTCCGCTGAGCGCCACATGGGGGCCACGCCAGCCTCCGCTGAGCGCCACATGGGGGCCACGCCAGCCTCCGCTGAGCGCCACATGGGGGCCACGCCAGCCTCCGCTGAGCGCCACATGGGGGCCACGCCAGCCTCCGCTGAGCGCCACAGGGGGCCACACTAACACCTCACACTATAATTTGCAATTCATGGCATCTTCTGGAAAGAGCCTGCATAAAAAATACAATACATTTCTTTAAACTATTTGGCTGATCAAGAAAATACTATTTATTTTTCTGAAGAGTTTGGCTTTCTCTGAGAAGCATTTTTTCTTTCTTCAAAGAAACAGTACAGAGGCATTACCCATAAATCAGTAATTTCTCTTTAAGGTCAAACGACTTGCGTCGCTTAAATCAGTATTGTTGACATCAGATACTCGCCATGATATTCCCTCTCCCGTCTCAAGGTTTTTGTATTTATTATGGATCCCCATTAGTTCCTGCCAAGGCAGCAGCTACTCTTCCTGGGGTTTATTATAGATCCCCATTAGTTCCTGCCAAGGCAGCAGCTACTCTTCCTGGGGTCCAGCAAAATAAGGCAGTTTATAGATTATTTTTTAAACATTACAATACATTCACAGATTTCACAACACACTGTCTGCCCTCAGGCCCCTACTCCACCACTACCACATATCTACAGTACTAAATCCATGTGTATGTGTGTGTATAGTGCGTATGTTATCGTGTGTGTGTGTGTGTATGCATGTGTCTGTGCCTATGTTTGTTTTGCTTCACAGTCCCCGCTGTTTCATAAGGTTCATAAGGTTTTTTTCTGTTTTTTAAATCAAATGTTACTGCTTGCATCAGTTACTTGATGTGGAATAGAGTTCCATGTAGTCATGGCTCTATGTAATAGTCTGTTCTGGACTTGGACTGTGAAGCGACCTCTTGTGGCATGTCTTGTGGGGTGTGCAGGTGGTGTACCGTCAGAACTGGCTTGGAAAGAGCAGCGTGGTGGAGACCAACAGGACCAGCGTGGAGCTGCAAGTCCCCTCTGGCGAGGACTACCTCATTGAGATCAAAGTCTTGAGTGGTGGAGGTGATGGCAGCAGCAGTGGCCCCATCAGGATACCAAAGATGTCCAGTAAGAGATTACTGTTTTAGTCTTTCACCATTCACAGGATGAACTTTTGGGTTTCCAAAGTGCCTTAAACAAATGTCTGTCTCATAACTATGAGTCACCCAGGTATGCTTGTTAATGTGTCTTTGTCTTTTTCAGGTCTTAACTCAAAGGGCCATATCAGCTCAGCTCCAATGAACATTTGTGTAGTTATGTTTTTTATACTTTCAAGGTTAACTTTGTAACTTAAAAATACATTTTATGAACTCTAACTTTGAGAACCATCTACTCAGCAAAGTATGTGGCAGATTATAACAAAATTGTTATTTTATGTGTAGCATTCACTTCTCAAGAATGTGAAATCAACAGCTTACTATTTAGAGTATTCAATGCAGCTGCATTGCCTTGTATGCATTTTTGTATTAATTTGTCAACCAAGCTTTTGAGTGTTTTATTTCACTAGATTTTATGCGGAAAGGATAGGCTTTACATATGAGAGATTGTTCTAATGTTTGACAATCTACATGAGCCTGGCCTATTTGTGCCTCATCCCTGTGTTCTCTGTGCCCTGTTTATTTGTTATTGTACAGTAAACGTTCTGTTAGGATGACTCAACTGTTGAAACGGCCATGGTTCACTCAGAGGTTGTCCTTTCATTTCTTCATGAAGCACAGTTACTGTCTATGGTCTGTCTGGCCGCCGTCAATATTCAGCAAATTCTGTGAAAAATAATCCAAGTTCTGTGGTATTTGGACATTCTTGAGGTTTTACATATTCTATCATCAACATTTAACAGTATCATCATGGTCAATATGACCATCACAGACATATTGGATCAATAAACAGAACCTGGGGAAGATTGTATAACATGTTCCATTAATTTAACTCTTTCTCCATTTTCAATTGTTTGGTAATCAAGATATTTCAAGTTGTGTGCTTGATAGTTTATTTACCATAAATGTGATATAGATGTTGCATAAGCCTATTAATACTATTGTATTAACAAATTATATGTATCTCTGTGAGATGTTATTGAGACTGAATAAAATGTTTCACATTGAAATGTCCATTTTAAATGGGTTTTCATTTTAGATGTCTGTACCGTTTTGAAAGTTCCAGGGAGAATGACAGCCATCCTTTACAGGAGTCAGTGTGACATCCCTCTGCATTAATGGTTACCATTTAAGTTAACATGAACAGGTAGCTACACAACATTGACAGCATGGCTGCTGTGCTCTCCCTCACCCAGGTTTTATTTTTGAACATGATCAACATCTAACTGAATACTTTGGTCCTTGGCTAGCATAAAATTAACAAATCCAACTCCTACGGTATAGTGTCAGTACATGCATGCAATTTAGATTGTTTCAATCAGAATTGAATTACCTGAATTGGATTTGATGCCCTGCAACTGGCAGAGGACACTGACCCGACCAATGAAAATTGTCAGTAACACCCACAAACATTGTCCAGTGCTTTACAGAGTCTTTACAAGTCATGATTATATACATGTATAGTGTCTTTTAGGGTAAGGGTTAATTGTGCTATGTCTATGGAGAATATAACAACCTTTCTAACAAGAGAAAATAATGTCTCCCTTCATGCCACCACAGGGTGGTATTTGTAAGCAGCTCAATACTGCTGAATGTATGGGTAGTGTGTGGATGTACCTTCCCCACATGAAACCAATCAATATGTGAATCGTAGGCTTCGGATCTATATGGTTGCCTGGAGACGATCCCTTCAAAGCCTTTTGCATACAGATTGTTAATTATCAATTGCTCATGAATACAGAAATTACAGATAGTTTTAGATTACTTGTGAGAAAGGAAAATCAAGCTTTTAAATGCTCATGTATGAACTCTATTGAACACTACAACTATGATATGATTGAAGCAGGTTGACTTTGTCATGAATCTTGCTCTGGAGGCAGAACTGAGCGATTTCCGCTAGATGGGCCAGCTGCAAAGTCAAAATTGCCTATAGATTCATAAAAACAAAAATGTGCTTTTTGGATTTTAATTAAAGGTTAGGGTTAGCAATGTGGTTAGGGTTAGGTTTAAAATCGTATTTTAGAACTTTGTAACTGTGCCAACTAGTGACCACTCTGCAGAGCTGCCTCCAGAACAACATTCATGACAAAAAACACTAACCTGCATGATTGAAGGCTCTCCACATTTTATTCAGAGAGAACAAAGATTGTCTCCGAAAACAAATGGATTTGCAGCAGGCAATTAGAATGGCAAATACACAGGTAATAGGAATAGCGGGTGTCAAAGAGAATCCACAGTTCCATTGTGAATCAAGCTAAATATTGTTTAATTGTTGTTTCTTTCTACCAAATCAATTTATCATGTTGTATACATGATATTGGAACGCTGATATCTGATATTGTTATATTTCCTTCTTACTATGTTACATGTCAACATTACCAGCAACAAATTGACCTGCTCACACACAGGATATACTTCATAGTGTGCCAGGTAACGTTTTAGATATATATAATTTGCTGACCTAAATATATTATATTTTTACAAAGCACTGTGTATCACATGACAGGCGACATTTCCAAGAAGAGGCGTGACATGAAGAATGCGACGTCTATGCCATAGCAGAGTACTGTAAGTGTTTTCCAGCCAGCCACACACAGGAATAATCTTGTCATGTTGGCTGACAGGTAAGTGTCTGGACATGGACATTAATCTCCTGATACCTGCTCTAACTCTGAGGAGAACCCAGGGATTTCATAGCCGACACCAGGCTGTCTGAAAACAGAAGCAGGTGTATTGTAGGAATGAAAGTAGATCCAGTGTACTAATCTGGTTAAATAAAGGTGCAATGTCCTATATGTCACTTTGTTGCATCAGGTGTCTCAAATAAAGCACAGAGAACTAAGGTCTCTTTTAACAGATTATTTTTCATTACACCATCAAAATATCAATCATGAAATGTGATTTAATATTAAAGATGCCTTATTGTGATTATTCATTATTTGTAGCCTGAGAGGGACATACACATTTTTGAAGGTACAGACAGCATTGTATTTCGCACAGTAACATTAACTGTGAAGAGATATGATCTAGACCTCCAGGTGGAGTTATATTCCTCACTCTGACAGAGTTGAAGTATATCAGTGTCATCTTTACTGTCATATTTGAGAGAATAAGTCTGATGTAAGTGGATTGAGGGGAGAGATGAATGATATACAGGTAACAGTGAATAGGGAAAGTAGACATTTTCAATATACCAATAATTCCCATCAATCAATCACACAATAAATATGTATCACTCCATTACTTACGTTAATACATCAAAAAACTATCTAGATTAACAATATATAGTTTTATAAGGAACTGCATGTTGTCAGATTATATAACAATTATGATCTGTGACATTTGTGATTTCTGCACCATTTTCTACTGGCCTTCACAGCCCAGTCATACTCCTCTCACCATCCACTGTCAGTCTTAAATCATACACACAGCAGTCTTATTCTTGGCAATACTTAAATAGATGTTAGATAGAGATCAGTTAATTAAAGTAGGGACAGAATAGATAGCCCCTCCTAAGGCCATGTAATGGATCTTATGCAGCAGAGCCAGAGAACATTTGGCCCAGATTTCCCACAGAGGTGGTGAAAGGTCACTGCATACACACAAAGGAGGGTCAAGGTTTATAGGAACTCCCTGGAATTGCAATAATGTCGGTGATAGAATGAATTTGTCGAGGTTCAAATAAAAAATGTGGATGTTGAAAAATACATTTTGAATTGTCGAGGTGTGTTGAATATCGAAATCAGTGATTAAAGGCCCAGTACAGTAAATAACATGTGATTTCCTGTGTTTTATAGATACACTGAGTGTACAAAATATTAGGAACACCTTCCTAATATTGAGTTGCACCCTATTTTGCCCTCAGAACAGCCTCAATTCGTCTGGGCAAAAACTACAAGGTGCCGAAAGCGTTCCACAGGAATGGTGACCCATGTTAAATCCAATACTTCCCATAGTTGTGTCAAGTTGGCTGGATGTCCTTTGGGTGGTGGACCACTCTTGATATACACGGGAAACTGTTGAGCGGGAAAAACCCAGCAGCTTTGCAGTTTTTGACACACTCAAACCGGTGCGCCTGGCTCCTACTACCATACCCCATTCAAAGGCACTTACATATTTTGTCTTGCCCATTCACACTCTGAATGGCACACATACACAATCCATATCTTCATTGTCTCAAGGTTTAAAAATTCTTCTTTAACCTGTCTCCTCCCCTTCATGTGCACTGATTGAAGTGGATTTAACAAGTGACATCAATAAGGAGGGATCATAGCTTCACCTGGATTCACCTGGTTAGGCTATGTCATGGAAAGAGCATGTGTTCCTAATGTTTTGAACACTAAGTGTATATTTCCATACTATGATGTTGGAATAATACTGTGAAATTATGATAATGCCCTTTAGTGTAAGAGCTGCCTGAAATTTCAGCCTGTTTTGGTGAGATGGAGTTTTGGCATTTTAATTTAAAACAATCACAGTAAGGTACATAATTGTTACCCAGAAATGATTTGATATTGAGATAAAAACGTCTGCATTGGACCATTAATAAAGCAATTAATCCATTTTAGAATTATGTAAATAACCAAGACTTGACCTCAAGTAACATCTGCAAGTATTTTTTTCAGGTTCAAAAAGATGCTGGGCCCAGAGTTTTAAGATCCAGGTTAAAGCACTCAATCTGCAAAGTAGCACCTTGAGCTACTTGGCCTGCAAATTCACATGAATAGTCAAGGTGCCGTACTGATAAAGCTGGTCTCAGGACTGGGAGCTATGACAGAGTCATAATCTTCATTTTAAACAGGATTAGTACTCAAAGGGAAAGCATCACCTTACTGACAGCGAGATCAAATGTTTTAAGTGTGTCAGACACTATATGTGGACTTAGCATGCTCAGTTCAGGACAATGTATACCCTACTGTATGTTTGTATTGGATGTACTGTATGTCTATGTGTCTATGGTTGTATGTGTTTGCAGTACCAAATCAACTTAGAGTTAGCACAAATAGAGGAATGTGGAGCCATTGGCAGAATGGGAGGTGTGCATATTTCCTTTTCAATCTGTAAGGTCAACTCTGTAGGGTTGATAGATTTTGATAGTTCCATGCCTGCATTCTGATTCTGCTCTCTATCCGTGCTTTAGCTAAAAAAGTATTATACTAGTGTTTCTTACTTTGTAAGGCTCAGAGAAAACCATGAATAATAATCACATATAAAGTAACCCTATAAAAACGTAGTTGTTGAAACAGGTGTCTTTACATCCTATTTTAAGATCGTGTTTAATCATCTTTTTTTTCTTCACAGACATACAGAATGGGGACAGGTGTAGAATGTTCATGCAACACTGTTCCAGATAGCAGACAGAAGAGAAGGTTACTCCATATTATAAAGCAATGCTTTTCATATCAACGGGATACTGCATAAAACAATACAGACAGTAATAAAGAGAATCGTATCAAGGGCTTTTTGCATACAGTAGACCGTAGTAGATTTGCATAGAGGTGCATACATTTTTTACATTTGTTTGCAAGAACTGGATAGATTTGTATTACTAATACGTTGTATAACAGATTGGTATGTGATATCCGGGATCTTTGGGAGGTCCCTACCCCATTGAAGTTGACATTTAAAATGGTTAAGGTTAGGTTTAGGTAAGGGTTATGGTTAAGGTAGGGACGTCACAAGGATCCCGGATAGCACTGAGCCCTAACAGATTACTGAGTGGAGGTAATGTCTGTTTTTGTAATGTGTAGAAACAGTGTGTAATTACACCAAGCCTCAAAGAGGTACACAGAATGTTTCTACTGTACATATAAACCCAGTGGACATTTATGGTATAGCACAATGGAATATTTGGTTTACATAGCTAGAGATATTGCATGTAAAGGTCTTCTCAGGTCTAAAAAGTTGGATCCGGACCTGAAACAGACTCGACGATAACCAGACATAGACCCAACAGGTACCCTAACTGGTCCGGATCTAGACCAGACCCGATTGGACCCGAGTGACAAAATGTTATATTTATCTGCCAAGTTGCTCTTCTGGTTAATGAATATGTCTTTATGTTGGCAAGGCCTTCTATAAGTCAATAAATTAACCTTATTAGAGTAACATAAATATGCTATAGGCTGTACAGAGCCGTGGTCGGGTCCACTCGGGACTATCAGCTGTAGTTACATAGACCTGAGACCTGAGACAATCAAACAGGACCCGACCCGGACCCGAGGGAAAAGTAGGAATTTTGGTCCCGGACCTTGGATCCCGGGTCAGATCTCAGGTATTCAGTTAGGGTGGACCCATGAAGACCTAATTGCATAATGGTTGACTTGGAATGCATCCCTGGGGGTAGCTTTTGTGTGCGATATGACCATAAAGGGATTACTTCTATTTAATGCCCATCACCAGAACTTAAGCATATTTATTTTACTTCATCATGGCTAATACATAATAACATTTATATATTAGAAGAAAAAAAAAGTGATTTGTATCAACATGTTTAGGCTTTTGGAAACTACAACTGTTAGCTTGACAAGGAGAGAACTCCATATAAAAAACAAGCTAAACTAGAAATGATGTCCTAAACATTTATAAGTCTTTTCTTGGTGTTCTGAAAGCATCCCGTTTGGAGTTGATCCTGTTGGGATCAAATCCAGGGCCACTTGACATTTGCAGTAATTAAAATATGCTAAACTGATAGGAGTGCAAATATCAGTCATGGTTAATTTCAAGCCACCTTTTTTACTCTGGGTGTAACATCTACCTTTGTAGTGGTGCTCCACAGCAACGTGGTGCTCCACAGCAACGTGGTGCTCCACAGCAACTTGGTGCTCCACAGCAACTTGGTGCTCCACAGCAACTTGGTGCTCCACAGCAACTTGGTGCTCCAAAGCAACGTGGTGCTCCACAGCAACTTGGTGCTCCACAGCAACGTGGTGCTCCACAGCAACGTGGTGCTCCACAGCAACTTGGTGCTACACAGCAACGTGGTGCTCCACAGCAACGTGGTGCTCCACAGCAACGTGGTGCTCCACAGCAACTTGGTGCTCCACAGCAACGTGGTGCTCCACAGCAACGTGGTGCTCCACAGCAACTTGGTGCTCCACAGCAACGTGGTGCTCCACAGCAACGTGGTGCTCCACAGCAACTTGGTGCTACACAGCAACGTGGTGCTCCACAGCAACTTGGTGCTCCACAGCAACGTGGTGCTCCACAGCAACTTGGTGCTCCACAGCAACGTGGTGCTCCACAGCAACTTGGTGCTCCACAGCAACTTGGTGCTCCACAGCAACTTGGTGCTCCACAGCAACGTGGTGCTCCACAGAAACTTGTTGCTCCACAGCAACTTGGTGCTCCACAGCAACGTGGTGCTCCACAGCAACGTGGTGCTCCACAGCAACTTGGTGCTCCACAGCAACGTCGGGCTCCACAGCAACTTGGTGCTCCACAGCAACTTGGTGCTCCACAGCAACGTGGTGCTCCACAGCGACTTGGTGCTCCACAGCAACGTCGGGCTCCACAGCAACTTGGTGCTCCACAGAAACTTGGTGCTCCACAGCAACGTGGTCCTCCACAGCAACTTGGTGCTCCACAGCAACTTGGTGCTCCACAGCAACGTGGTGCTCCACAGCAACTTGTTGCTCCACAGCAACTTGGTGCTCCACAGCAACGTGGTGCTCCACAGCAACTTGGTGCTCCACAGCAACTTGGTGCTCCACAGCAACTTGGTGCTCCACAGCAACGTGGTGCTCCACAGCAACTTGGTGCTCCACAGCAACGTGGTGCTCCACAGCAACGTGGTGCTCCACAGCAACTTGGTGCTCTACAGCAACTTGGTGCTCCACAGCAACGTGGTGCTCCACAGCAACGTGGTGCTCCACAGCAACTTGGTGCTCTACAGCAACTTGGTGCTCCACAGCAACTTGGTGCTCCACAGCAACGTGGTGCTCCACAGCAACGTGGTGCTCCACAGCAACGTGGTGCTCCACAGCAACTTGGTGCTCTACAGCAACTTGGTGCTCCACAGCAATGTCGGGCTCCACAGCAACGTGGTGCTCCACAGCAACTTGGTGCTCCACAGCAACTTGGTGCTCCACAGAAATTTTAAGTTGAGGAGGACACTGTGCTAAAATGGATTTCATAACTAACTACAATTCTAAATCATATTACAATGCACCTTGTCATGCTTCAGACATATGTTCCTGTCTTACACGTAGATAAGTAAATGTGTTTTGGAAACTAACATCACTCAAAGTCTACTTTTAAGTCATTAACATTTTTCCAAAACTTCAATTTCGTTTGAGTTTAAGCTGGCTGCTCTGTAAGAGGCAAACTCAGACTTAAATATGTAAAGTAATTGGTATAACCAGAGCTCGACTCATGGATTGTAACTAATCCCTTTTTCATGGAAATCTCATAAGAACCTGTATCATTCAAAAAATGGATTATTTACTTCTGGGAGCTCATTGACTTAATATTGGCCAAAGACAGCCTTCCTGATTACAGGAGTCATTTTGGCCTCGGTACGTAGTTGTGTTGGCTATCTTTGTATATTCCACTTAGTCATAGACAAGCGCTATATGAGTCCCATGTATTTTTATTATTATTATTATGTTGTATCCTACAGTAGAGGGCACTTTATGTTGGGTCATGGGTCACTGGTCACATGCTGGCAAAGGTGACCAGGAAGTAGAGCTGCTCAAGTATGGTGGATGAATGAAGATGTCTTACTCAGGCAGTTAACAGTTGAAAAAAATGGACAAGGTTCCTTTCTGTGTAAGTGGGCATTCCCTCTCTCGCATGAGCATGCTTTTCCGAGTGAGATCGATGGGTCTGGTCTACTTATTGTCCCCTCCACGCTCTCCCTACCTGCTCTGACCAGAAAAAATTACCAGTGAGATGTCAATAAGTAGACCAGAGTGGCTGCACCCAGACCCGAAAGTGGGGTGTCTCACTTTCTCTACCGTCTCAGGTATGGCAAGCATACCAAAGATGGTGGATTATAACTTGATACTCAAAGATTAATTAACAGTTCATTTAATAAACCTAAACACACTTTTCGTTTATTGACAAGTCATCTGACATTAGTAAGGCCTAGGCTATGCATTCATTTAACTCACTGCTGAGGATCAAGTCTGGTGACCAATACAACAAATTGAACAAGGGTGGAATGTTAAAATGAAGATAAATAATAAAATTTCTAGCCAGAGCAGAAATTAGAAATTACCATGGGATGATTTTCAATGACTGAAACACAACTAGTGCATGTTTATCTTTCCTGTACTTTACAATGCAATTGACATGTTACAGTAGTATATTATTGGCCATAGCACCATAGGCAATATTCAACACAGTATGCACAATGGGTGTTCCAGTTCAAAGAAAGCATGTGCTAATATGCAACTGCTTCATGCTGCTGTTCTATAACTTGCCACTGAGGAGTTACATCAATTTAAAGTGTCTCCAAAAGTGACTTATTTCTAAGCTAGAAAACCGAGAAAAAAAACATGCCCTGAAAAAAACACGTCTTAAAGTTAGAATTCTTAGTTGTTACATCCATTTTGTTTTTACTTTTATTGATATATCCATTGATTCTTGAAGTATTGGACTTGCCTCATGAGCTTAGTCAAACTGTCGAACCTAATCAGAGCCCAAACAAACACTGTATAGCCTCAAAAGATGGTTAAAACGTATTTATTTTAATCATGGATCGTCAGTCTTGCATCCATAGCTCTGTCTGTGAATTTAAGAGTGTTACATTTCTCTAGGCCCATCCGGGGTGTACGCTTTGTTATTGTCTCAATTAAGGTCTTCAGCTTTAATGTGGATTTGTAACTTCCAAAATCACTTGTTCCTATAGTGTTATCTTATTTTTGACCACATCTGACGTGGCATTCCAAACAAAAACAATTCTGTACTCATGGCTCATATGCACATTTTTATTTTCACTTCAGAGTTTAGTCCCATACTGCAAGGAAAGATTACTTAAAACCATAATGAATCTGATTGTCTGAACATCCCTGTTTTATTTGAGTAAAGTTGCGCTGACATATATTTTATGTTATTGCTGAGGTGTAGGCTGTGAGACATGTTAGAAAGTGACAATGTTTGGACCGGCGCTGAGCTCTAAAGAAGGGATGAAGTGGTGTGATGGACAGAAGATTGGCTGAGAATTAAAAAAGCAATGAGCCCTCTCCGAACACCACAGGACAGCTGACAGGCAGCCTGTAAAGCGCTCTCTTCCCAGGTCCACATGGAAGGCCACTAGTGAGCTTGGACTGATAAATATCTTTCCAGTGACGTACGGTGAGGTTGGTGGCTGGGTAAGCACCGGCTATTATCAAAGCCAGATTTGCCCACAAAGTAAATCTTGATAAAGCCCAAGTTCACCTTACAAAAGATAGCTCCAACAACCAGAGTGACATAGGCTAACCGAAGTTGACAAACAATTTTCACCAAATGTAAATATCAATGTAGCCAAGATACACAAGCTATTGTCTCTAATGGCGGCATATTTCATATCATCCGACAAAATTACACACTGCTCAGCAGTGGTGGAAAAAGTACCCAATTGTCATATTTGAGTAAGAGTAAAGAAATAGAAAATGTAAAATGACTAAAGTAAAAGTGAAAGTCACACAGTAAAAAACTACTTGAGTAAAAGTTTAAAAGTATTTGGTTTTAAATATACTTAACTATCAAAAGTAACTGTAATTGCTGAAATATACTTAAGTATCAAAAGTAAAAGCATAGCTCATTTCAAATTCCTTATATTAAGCAAATCACATGGCACCATTTTCTTGCTTTTTATTTATTTACGGATAGCCAGGGGCACACTGCAACACTCAGGCATCCTTTACAAATGAACAAAGCATTAGTGTTTAGTGCATCCATCAGATTAGAGGCAGTAGAGATGGCCAGGGATGCTCTCTTGATAAGTGCATGAATTGGACCATTTTCCTGTCCTGCTAAGCATTCAAAATGTAACTAGTACTTTTGGGTGTCAGGGAAAATGTATGGAGTAAAAAGTACCTTATTTTCTTTAGGAATGTAGTGAAGTAAAAGTAAAGGTTGTCAGAAATATAGATAGTAAAGTAAAGTACAGATACCCAACAAAAACTACTTAAGTAGTACTTTAAAGTATTTTTTACTTAAGTACTTTACACCACTGCTGCTCGGGTCAGCCATAGCCTGATGTTGCATCCACAGTTACAACTGATAGGTGGCATTAAAATACCAATATATGGACACATTTAATCAGAATAATTCACAAAGCAAACTCCATAACCTTTCACAATGGATTTACAATTCTTCCAATGTGCGGCATGCACAAAGACACACACACGCACAAGAATATTATGTGAAATATTATTACACACACACATATATAATAAATAAATAAGGTTCTGAAAAATGCATTTAAAAATCTCAAAAAAAGTGTCTAATCAAAATGAAATTGTAGCTTGATAAATCAAATGTATTCAAAGGGATGTTGTCTATTCTCTGAAAAAACATTAACAAATGCTACAAAACACTCAAATACGTTTTTTTTTTAAACAGAAAACGTTATTCCATTTTGTTACGACTCGAACAGTACCTCTCCGTCCAATCTAGCAGCAGGCTACATGGAGAATGGATAAGGAAAACAGCTTGAGTTGCACAAAATGGAATATAATGTATTAGTTCAGAATGACACAATTTCATGTAAAGACCTGCATTACCATAGCATTTCTAAAAATACGTATTTTGGGTGTTTTTGGAGCATTCGTTTTTTCAGAGCCCCGACTGCACAAAAAAAGATGAGGAAATTAAGTTTCTCAAAAACAAGTGAAATCGCAAAAATAGTGTCTGGACCATTCTATAACATGGTATTTACATAAACATTTTACATATGTACTGTATATATACATTATATACAAGGAGATGAGATTGTGGACTACAGGAAAAAAAGGACCGAGCACGCTCCAATTCTCAACGACGGGGCTGCAGTGGAGCAGGTTGAGAGCTTCAAGTTCCTTGTTGTCCACATCACCAACAAACTAACTGACATGGTCGAAGCACACCAAAACAGTCGTGAAGAGGGCACAACAAAACCTATTCCCCCTCAGGAGACTGAAAAGATTTGGCATGGGTTCTCAGATCCTCAAAAGGTTCTACAGCTGCACCATCGAGAGCATCCTGACTGGTTGCATCACTGCCTGTTATGGCAACTGCTCGGCCTCCGACTGCAAGGCACTACAGAGGGTAGTGTGAACGGCCCAGTACATCACTAGGGCCACGCTTCTTGCCATCCAGGACCTCTATACCAGGCGGTGTCAGAGGAAGGCCCTAAAAATTGTCAAAGACTCCAGCCACCCTAGTCATAGACTGTTCTCTCTGCTATGGCATGGCAAGCGGTACCAGAGTGCCAAGTCTAAGACCAAGAGGCTTCTAAACAGCTTCTACCCACAAGCCAGAAGACTCCTGAACATCTAGCAGCCCCCTACCACCCCCTCTTTACACCACTGCTACTCTCTGTTGTCATCTATGCATAGTCACTTTAATCACTCTACCTACATGTACATACTACCTCTACTAACCAGTGACCCCACACATTGACTCTATATCGGGACCCCCCTGTATATAGTCTCGCTATTGTTATTTTACTGCTGCTCTTTAATTACTTGTTACTTTTATCTCTTATTCTTATCTGCATTTTTTTTACAACTGCATTGTTGGTTAGGGGCTCATAAGTAAGCATTTCACTGTAAGGTCTACTACACCTGTTGTATTCGGCGCATATGACTAATAAAATGTTATTTGATTTGAGTTCATATATATTTTTAAAGCTAAATTCTTCTTTAGCCTTTATTGTAGCTGACATTCCACTCTTTAAACATTATTCCAACTTGGAAAATTGTTGAGGTGCAGTATACTATAGTGTGCATTTGTCAGATAGCTAGCTTCGAGTCTGTTCAGTTCAAGGGATGTGAGCGCAAAATTATGTAGACACACCCAAATGTGCACAGCTTACCCTAGGCAATACCCACACAACATGTTTAGGCAATATGCATGCGCAAAATATGAAATCCACTCAATGCAACAAATGTCAGCTAAGAAAAGCAGCGAGGTTCATGCTGGCCCTGTCCATTAACGGTGACTGGAGTCAGGAATCGCTACCCGCGTCAATGATTTGAATGGATAGGGATATTGGGGAGGAAGGCATGCATACCCTGGTGCCTTTCCTGAGGTTTCATGCCATTTTTGTAACTTTTCAGATTTTGAGAATGAAAACCACCAGAATCATTGCTAAAAAATCATTAGATAACAAAAAATAATATTTTTCTTATAAACTCAGCAAAAAAAGAAACGTCCTCTCACTGTCAACTGCATTTATTTTCAGAAAACTTAACGTGTAAATATTTATATGAACATAACATCATTCAACAACTGAGACATAAACTGAACAAGTACCACAGACATGTGACTAACATAAATGGAATAATGTGTCCCTGAACAAAGGGGGGGGGGGTCAAAATCAAAGTAACAGTCAGAATCTGGTGTGGCCACCAGCTGCATTAAGTACTAAACCGCACTCTTCCACCAAGGCACCTGCAAGTTCCCGGACATTTCTGGGGGGAATGGCCCTAGCCCTCACCCTCCGATCTAACATGTCCCAGACGTGCTCAATGGGATTGAGATCCGGGCCCTTCACTGGCCATGGCAGAACAGTGACATTCCTGTCTTGAAGGAAATCACGCACAGAATGAGCAGTGTGGCTGGTGGCATTGTCATGCTGGAGGGTCATGTCAAGATGAGCCTGCAGAAAGGGTACCACATGAGGGAGGAGGATGTCTTCCCTGTAACGCACAGCGTTGAGATTGCCAGCAATGACAACAAGCTCAGTCCGATGATGCTGTGACACACCGCCCCAGACCATGACGGACCCTCCACCTCCAAATCGATCCCGCTCAAGACTACAGGCCTCGGTGTAACGCTCATTCCTTCGACGATAAACACGAATCCGACCATCACCCCTGGTGAGACAAAACTGTGACTCGTCAGTGAAGAGCACTTTTTGCCAGTCCTGTCTGGTCCAGCGACGGTGGGTTTGTGCCCATAGGCGACGTTGTTGCCGGTGATGTCTGGTGAGGACCTGCCTTACAACAGGCCTACAAGCCCTCAGTCCAGCCTCTCTCAGCCTATTGCGGACAGTCTGAGCACTGTTGGAGGGATTGTGCATTCCTGGTGTAACTCGGGCAGTTGTTGCCATCCTGTACCTGTCCCGCAGGTATGATGTTCGGATATACCAATCCTGTGCAGGTGTTGTTACACGTGGTCTGCTGTCCGTCCTGTCTCCCTGTAGCGCTGTCTTAGGCGTCTCACAGTATGGACATTGCAATTTATTGCCCTGGCCACATCTGCAGTCCTCAGGCCTCCTTGCAGCATGCATAAGGCACGTTCACGCAGCTGAGCAGGGACCCTGGGCATCTTTCTTTTGGTGTTTTTCAGAGTCAGTAGAAAGGCCTCTTTAGTGTCCTAAGTTTTCATAACTGTGACCTTAATTGCCTACCGTCTGTAAACTGTTAGTGTCTTAACGACCGTTCCACAGGTGGATGTTCATTAATTGTTCATTGAACAAGCATGGGAAACAGTGTTTAAACCCTTTACAATGAAGATCTGTGAAGTTATTTGCAGTTTTACGAATTATCGAATTATAAAGACAGGGTCCTGAAAAAGGAACGTTTCTTTTTTTGCTGAGTTTATGTAATTGTATTTATCTGACTTTTCATAAAAACATTTTTTAAATAAATTATCACAGGGTAAGCACTGCCTACCCTGACTGTACATCATTGCATCATTCCCAGACAGTGACTTGTGTGTGCGAGACCATACTAGCTAGAAAAACAGTTTTCACATGGTGTGCTTGCTTTAGTATGGCATTATTCTAAAGGTATAATTGTATCTTGTGCAATTAATATTTGCTTAATATTTGTTTCAACTAAAAGAGGTGACTTGCAAGACTGCCATCTGCAGGAACATCATAATCACCCATTAGAAAAAAATCATATGAAAAATGTGGAACATGTGAAATCTCCCTGTGAAGAAACTCTGATTGTGTGGTAGAGAAAAATAATTGGGTCAGGGCCTTCGAAATATCAGTCTGTAGAGATCGGTCTTTTGAATTCAGTCCCTACTCGGAGGCATGCAAATGAAAGAGGTATGACATTTTAATCAACACACATGTAATTCAATTTGGATCAAGATGTTTCAGACGTGAACATGATGTGTCTATGATTTCTATTTCATTTTTGTTACTTGACTCTGAAGGTGTGCTTTTATCTCACATGAACAGACATATGAACACATAGGTCAGCATAAAAAATCGATCTTGAACTTGAGCCAAATCAACCTGTTTTGTGTTCTCCCAGCATAATTTATTACAGTAGAAATCCAGTTCACTGACAGTATCCTCTCACAAAACATGACATTCCATGTTCTCAGGGATTTGATTTTCATCTAATTATGTCAGGATCAAACAATGGCAGTGTTGATCGACATGTCTCTGATGAGATCAAAAGTATCCGATTGGAGTTAATGACCCAGGTGGATCATAGTGTCATGATATTATATTGACTACCATGTTTGCCTTTGTCATCCGTCCTGACATTTTTAGTCTAATGCCAGACAGCTGCATAGCCATCTTTAGCTATCCAGCAAAAGTGGACAAATTGCAGAAAAATATTGGCGCTATTACAACAGCTGCTCATTTTATTTGGTTTAACCCTTAAGATTTGAAGCCCTGATGATGATGGGGAAAAAAGGGCCTTACTGCTATTAGTTCGTGAGTCATCTTTTCATAGAGGGGTCATAATAGTTTGACCCCTCTTTGCAAACCGTTCAGACGCTACAGATGATTTTGTGAGAAGACTGATATTCGGGATGTCTCATGGTCTGACAAAACTGCTCTAGCTCTGTCACCTTTCACAGCAGATGCGATAGTGCGACATCGGTGGATTGAGACGCATACAATACAAATATATCTCTAGCTTAAACTGATAGATTTTTATGGCCATTTTTGTATTATGCTAATTCGATTTCTGCATGGAAGCGGACATCGACCTTAGGCGGTTGAGAAAAACAATGGACACACACTGAAGAGGGTCGATCCAGACTCAATTCCATGCAAATTCTTACAATTGTGTTGATCAAACCTTTGTCAACAATATTCATATAAAATCTAAGTGCAGTAGATACACACATCTCTCCACTTGTCATTTAAAGGCAATTTTCTCTTCTTCAATTGAGCTTCAGTCCGTCACCATTTGAGCAATCTGCAAGATCAACAATGTTTCCTCATATGTTCTCCTCTGTCAAACATCCTCTTGCCTTTCAGTCCATTAATGCATGTCTGCCATTAACCCTGGGCTTTCTCCACACTGCCATGTGCATCAGGAGTATCCTCTCGTCTCTCCTATAAATTATTGATCAGGAACTGTGAGGTTATCATGTCCAGCCATTTGAAGTAACCCATTGTGTACATGAATTTAGTCTATGTTAATACCGTTTAGTAGTACTGTAGTCGAGTAGAAGAATCAACGTAACCAGTATCAGAGCTCAAAAGAGGTCAATATTCTCCCGGTGAAAATTGGATTTGTGCAAATAAATGGTCATAAAACAGAGTACATTGGAGAGTTCAGTACTTGTGTCCCTTTCTTTCTAAAGTGCCGCTATATATCTGTAAGAAGGTCATGTACAGCACATATTCTCTAACGGGGAGGGGATTAATCTGTCATTTCCTGAGACCTAAGGAAAACTGCTGAGGCCATTAATGACAAACTAAGCTAAAGTATTCTGTGGCTGTGACAAAACCATGCAAGGCTGATTAAAGTAATCATGTTATTATAACAAAACGGATAAGAGGTCTGTAAATCCTTGATGATAGCAAACATTATCTCTTGGGAGCACCTGACTACTCTTTAAAAGAACGAGGCAAGTGGGTTCAAATCAGCCGTTATTGAATGTCTGGTTTCTTGAAAACCAGATGGTTTCCTGGGAAATCAATGTTTAGTGAACAATATGTACCCAGATTCATACAGATTATAGCTACTGTCTGACAATAAAGCATGCTTTCTTAAAGCTATTCTTCAAGCAATTCTTCATTAAACCATCCTGTATTTGCTGTCATTGCTTGATTATGGGACTATTGAACTACAGATGTCCATTGCTGACAGAATGCACGGGAGGCTAGAGTACACGTGATTTACTTGTTTGGCCTGGAATTAGGATGATTTGTTTAATCCCCAAAAAACAGTTATTGTTCTCATGAATATGACTCACAAATATGAATACCAGCAGGATGGTTAGTGTGGTATGAATACCAGCAGGGTGATTAGTTAGTATGAATATCAGCAGGATGATTAGTTTGTATGAATACCAGCAGGGTGATTAGTTAATATGAATACCAGCAGGGTGATTAGTTAATATGAATATCAGCAGGGTGATTAGTTAGTATGAATACCAGCAGGGTGGTTAGTTTGTATGAATACCAGCAGGGTGATTAGTTAGTATGAATACCAGCAGGGTGATTAGTTAATATGAATACCAGCAGGATGGTTAGTTAGTATGAATACCAGCAGGGTGATTAGTCGTCCCCAGAAGCTGGAGACTTATATCTCCCTCTCTAACTTTAAGCATCAGCTGTCAGAGCAGCTTCCCGATCACTGTACCTGTACACAGCCAATCTGTAAATAGCACATCCAACTACCTCATCCCCATATTGTTATTTATCCTCTTTGCACCCCAGTATCTCTACTTGCACATCATCATCTGCACATCTATCACTCCAGTGTTAATGCTAAATTGTAATTATTTCGCCTCTATGGCCTATTTATTGCCTTACCTCCCTACTCTTCTACATTTGCACACACTGTACATATATTTTTCTATTGTGTTATTGACTATACGTTTGTTTATGTGTAACTCTGTGTTGTTCTTTTTGTCGCACTGCTTTGCTTTATCTTTATCTTTATCTTGGCCAGGTCGCAGTTGTAAATGAGAACTTGTTCTCAACTGGCCTACCTGGTTAAATAAAGGTTAAATAAATAAAATAAAATAAATAATAGTATGAATACCAGCAGGGTGATTAGTTACTATGAATATCAGCAGGGTGGTTAGTTAGTATGAATACTAGCAGGATGGTTAACTAGTATGAATACCAGCAGGATGGTTAGTTAGTATGAATACCAGCAGGATGGTTTACTAGTATGAATACTAGCAGGATGGTTAACTAGTATGAATACCAGCAGGATGGTTAGTTAGTATGAATACCAGCAGAATGGTTAATTAGTATGAATACCAGCAGGATGGTTAGTTAGTATGGATACCAGCAGGGTGATTAGTTAGTATGGATACCAGCAGGGTGATTAGTTAGTATGGATACCAGCAGGGTGATTAATTAGTATGAATACCAGCAGAATAGTTAATTAGTATGAATACCAGCAGGATGGTTAGTTAGTATGGATACCAGCAGGGTGATTAGTTAGTATGGATACCAGCAGGATGGTTAGTTAGTATGGATACCAGCAGGGTGATTAGTTAGTATGAATACCAGCAGAGTGATTAATTAGTATGAATACCAGCAGGATGGTTAGTTAGTATGAATACTAGCAGGATGGTTAACTAGTATGAATACCAGCAGGATGGTTAGTTAGTATGAATACCAGCAGGATGGTTAGTTTGTATGAATACCAGCAGGGTGATTAGTTAGTATGAATACCAGCAGGGTGATTAGTTAATATGAATACCAGCAGGATGGTTAGTTAGTATGAATACCAGCAGGGTGATTAGTCGTCCCCAGAAGCTGGAGACTTATATCTCCCTCTCTAACTTTAAGCATCAGCTGTCAGAGCAGCTTCCCGATCACTGTACCTGTACACAGCCAATCTGTAAATAGCACATCCAACTACCTCATCCCCATATTGTTATTTATCCTCTTTGCACCCCAGTATCTCTACTTGCACATCATCATCTGCACATCTATCACTCCAGTGTTAATGCTAAATTGTAATTATTTCGCCTCTATGGCCTATTTATTGCCTTACCTCCCTACTCTTCTACATTTGCACACACTGTACATATATTTTTCTATTGTGTTATTGACTATACGTTTGTTTATGTGTAACTCTGTGTTGTTCTTTTTGTCGCACTGCTTTGCTTTATCTTTATCTTTATCTTGGCCAGGTCGCAGTTGTAAATGAGAACTTGTTCTCAACTGGCCTACCTGGTTAAATAAAGGTTAAATAAATAAAATAAAATAAATAATAGTATGAATACCAGCAGGGTGATTAGTTACTATGAATATCAGCAGGGTGGTTAGTTAGTATGAATACTAGCAGGATGGTTAACTAGTATGAATACCAGCAGGATGGTTAGTTAGTATGAATACCAGCAGGATGGTTTACTAGTATGAATACTAGCAGGATGGTTAACTAGTATGAATACCAGCAGGATGGTTAGTTAGTATGAATACCAGCAGAATGGTTAATTAGTATGAATACCAGCAGGATGGTTAGTTAGTATGGATACCAGCAGGGTGATTAGTTAGTATGGATACCAGCAGGGTGATTAGTTAGTATGGATACCAGCAGGGTGATTAGTTAGTATGGATACCAGCAGAGTGATTAATTAATATGAATAACAGCAGGATGGTTAGTTAGTATGAATACCAGCAGGATGGTTAACTAGTATGAATACCAGCAGTGTGGTTAGTTAGTATGGATACCAGCAGGGTGGTTAGTTAGTATAAATACCAGCAGAATGGTTAATTAGTATGAATACCAGCAGGATGGTTAGTTAGTATGAATACCAGCAGGATGGTTCGTTAGTATGAATACCAGCAGGATGGTTAGTTAGTATGAATACCAGCAGGGTGGTTAGTTAGTATGAATACCAGCAGGATGGTTAGTTAGTATGAATACCAGCAGGATGGTTAGTTAGTATGAATACCAGCAGGGTGGTTAATTAGTATGAATACCAGCAGGATGGTTAGTTAGTATGAATACCAGCAGGGTGGTTAGTTAGTATGAATACCAGCAGGATGGTTAACTAGTATGAATACCAGCAGGATGGTTAGTAAGTATGAATACCAGCAGGATGGTTAATTAGTATGAATACCAGCAGAATAGTTAATTAGTATGAATACCAGCAGGATGGTTAGTTAGTATGGATACCAGCAGGGTGATTAGTTAGTATGGATACCAGCAGGATGGTTAGTTAGTATGGATACCAGCAGGGTGATTAGTTAGTATGAATACCAGCAGAGTGATTAATTAGTATGAATACCAGCAGGATGGTTAGTTAGTATGAATACTAGCAGGATGGTTAACTAGTATGAATACCAGCAGGATGGTTAGTTAGTATGAATACCAGCAGGATGGTTAGTTAGTATGAATACCAGCAGGATGGTTAACTAGTATGAATACCAGCAGGGTGGTTCGTTAGTATGGATACCAGCAGGATGGTTAACTAGTATGAATACCAGCAGGATGGTTAGTTAGTATGGATACCAGCAGGGTGATTAGTTAGTATGAATACCAGCAGAATGGTTAATTAGTATGAATACCAGCAGGATGGTTAGTTAGTATGGATACCAGCAGGGTGATTAGTTAGTATGAATACCAGCAGAAAGGTTAATTAGTATGAATACCAGCAGGATGGTTAGTTAGTATGGATACCAGCAGGATGGTTAGTTAGTATGGATACCAGCAGGGTGATTAGTTAGTATGGATACCAGCAGAGTGATTAATTAATATGAATACCAGCAGGATGGTTAGTTAGTATGAATACCAGCAGGATGGTTAGTTAGTATGGATACCAGCAGGATGGTTAACTAGTATGAATACCAGCAGGATGGTTAGTTAGTATAAATACCAGCAGAATGGTTAATTCGTATGAATACCAGCAGGGTGGTTAATTCGTATGAATACCAGCAGGGTGGTTAGTTAGTATGGATACCAGCAGGATGGTTAACTAGTATGAATACCAGCAGGATGGTTAGTTAGTATAAATACCAGCAGAATGGTTAGTTAGTATAAATACCAGCAGGATAGTTAGTTAGTATGGATACCAGCAGGGTTTAGCATCTGCTCCTGCCACACCCCCTAGTGGACATTCCCCCAGTTCTCTCTCTCTCTCTCTCTCTCTCTCTCTCTCTCTCTCTCTCTCTCTCTCTCTCTCTCTCTCTCTCTCTCTCTCTCTCTCTCTCTCTCTCTCTCTCTCTCTCTCTCTCTCTCTCTCTCTCTCTCTCTCTCTCTCTCTCTCTCTCTCTCTCTCTCTCTCTCTCTCTCTCTCTCTCTCTCTCTCTCTCTCTCTCTCTCTCTCTCTCTCTCTCTCTCTCTCTCTCTCTCTCTCTCTCTCTCTCTCTCTCTCTCTCTCTCTCTCTCTCTCTCTCTCTCTCTCTCTCTCTCTCTGTGGTTGGAGACAGGTGTGCTGAGTCAGAGCAGTTCCCCACCAGCTGCAACCCGTTCCATAATCAAGACCTCTACAAATACTCAGTCCTGCCACTTCCACTCTGCCAGATCGTAATCTCCGTTCAGTCAGTCATGCTTCTAGCTATTTGTTATTATTTAAGATCCTGTATCCTGCTGTGCCTGTTTCCTTGCCTGGCGCTTTTTCTCATCTCACTGCAGTTTTGCCGCTCTGACTCTGGTTCTGGTCTCCTGTTCCACATCTTGCTACCCTGTTCTGGATTCAACTCACCATCACTCCCTTGGATTCCCCTCCAGACCTGTTTACCCTGTTACTGTGCCTATAAACAGCTTGGAAAATTCCAGAAAATGATGTCATGGCTTTAGAATCTTCTGATAGGTTAATTGACATCATTTGAGTCAATTGGAGGTGTACCTGTGGATGTATTTCAAGGCCTACCTTCAAACTCAGTGCCTCTGATTGACATCATTGGAAAATCAAAAGAAATCAGCCAAGACCTCAGAAAAAGAAATGGTAGACCTCCACAATTCTGGTTCATCCCTGGGAGCAATTTCCAAACGCCTGAAGGTACCACGTTCATCTGTACAAACAATAGTATGCAAGAATAAACACCATGGGACCACGCAGCCGTCATACCGCTCAGGAAGGAGACGCATTCTGTCTCCTAGAGATGAACATACTTTGCTGCGAAAAGTGCAAATCAATCCTAGAACAACAGCAAAGGACCTTGTGAAGATGCTGGAGGAAACAGATACAAAAGTATTTATATTCTTTTTATATTTATATATATATATTTATATATATTTATATATTATATGGGGCGGCAGGGTAGCCTAGTGGTTTGAGCGTTGGACTAGTAACCGAAAGGTTGCAAGTTCAAATCCCCGAGCTGACAAGGTACAAATCTGTCGTTCTGCCCCTGAACAGGCAGTTAACCCACTGTTCCTAGGCCGTCATTGAAAATAAGAATTTGTTCTTAACTGACTTGCCTAGTTAAATAAAGGTAAAAATAAAAAAATATATTCACAGTAAAAGGAGTCCTATTTTGACATAACCTGAAAGGCTGCTCAGCAAGGAAAAAGCCACTGCTCCAAAACCGCCATAAAAAAGCTAGACTACGGTTTGCAACTGCACATGGGGCCAAATACCATACTTTTTGGAGAAATGTCCTCTGGTCTGATGAAACAAAAATAGAACTGTTTGGCCATAATGACCACTGTTATGTTTGGTGGGAAAAGGGGGTGGCTTGCAAGCCGAAGAACACATCCCAACCGTGAAGCACGGGGTGGCAGCATCATGTTGTGGGGGTGCTTTGCTGCATAATGGACTGGTGCACTTCACAAAATAGATGGCATCATGAGGGAGGAAAATTATCTGGATGTATTGAAACAACATCTCAAATCAGTCAGGAAGTTAAGCTTGGTTACAAATGGGTCTTCCAAATGAACAATGACCCCAAGCATACTTCCAAATGTGTGGCAAAATGGCTTACGGTCAACAAAGTCAAGGTATTGGAGTGGCTATCACAAAGCCCTGACCTCAATCCTATAGAAAATGTGTGGACAGAACTGAAAAAGCGTGTGAGAGCAAGGAGGCCTACAAACCTGACTCAGTTACACCAGCTCTGTCAGGCGGAATGGGCCATAATTCACCCAATTTATCGTGGGAAGCTTGTGGAAGGCTACCCGAAATGTTTGACCCAAGTTAAACAATTTAAAGGCAATGCTACCAAATACTAATTGAGTGCATGTAAACTTCTGACCGACTGGGAATGTGATGAAATAAATTAAAGCTGAAATAAATCATTCTCTCTACTATTATTCTGACATTTCACATTCTTAAAATGAAGTGGTGATCCTAACTGACCTAAGACAGGTCATTTTTCCGAGGATTAAATGTCAGGAATTGTGAAAAACTGAGTTTAAATGTATGAAATCTTCCGACTTCAACAGTATAATTTTGACATGACTATGTGCCCCTCAGCTTCCAAAGCTAAAGCATCGCTGAGAATGAGTCTGTGGAGTTTTAAACTTGAGATTTTTGTCACATGAAGAAACCTATTTAAATGTTGGAAAGGTCCTACAAGGATAAATGGAACTAACTATTAAATGGAGGGAAAATCAGGAGAATGTTTGTTAGAGATTAATTTCAATTTATTCATCTCACAATAAAATGACTTGTGTAAGTAATTTATAAACCACTAACTACTCAAGTTGAGAAAGAGGAGAACGATTGAATATAAAGATGTTTGTTATTGGTATGCCAACCATAGATATCACCCCCTGCAAAACACAAAGTCCAACCTTCCACTGTCTGGCCACAACAGGGAATGAGGTGTTTAAAAACCATAATGCGTTTCACCATGGAACATTTCATTATACGTTTCAATGTTCACCAATTATCCTTTCCCAAATTACAGGTTGGCATGAACCACAACACAGAGCTCTCAAATGCGCACATGAAACATTAAAAAGGAATCTACAAATACAAGGACAAACAAGTAAGCATTCATATTTCTTTAGCTTAACTTTAGCGTTAATTCTGAAACAGGATTACTTGTTAGTTTTAATTTAATTTAGTTTTAATCAACAAATGCATGAATGGAAATAGTATCAGTCTGTATCAATAGCTCCCTTGCTGATGTTATTAGTTGTTTCCCAGAGTGCTGTTCTAGTTAGAGCTTAGTGTTAGCTAGCTAACATTGACCATGATTGGTTAGCTCCCAGCACTGTGGCATTGTTGGCACTGTTTATTGTTTAACTAGCTGGCTCTTTAGCTATTGTTACATGACGTGTGTACAACACCTGTTCACCCTGGCCGGTGTCAGTAAACGTCTGCAAAAAAGTGTACTGAAATTGTTGCCAGCAGAGCTGGTTAGGCTGTTTTCATGTTATCCAGAGGTAAACAAATCATCGCCCAGAGCATCAAGTGTTCGCTTCGAGAGCGAAACGGGATGGTTGGAGCTACAGTTTAGGATGAGGGTGTGAACGAAGCTGAATGGGTGTAGAAAACGAAGGGCTCTTCACTAGATAGCAAAACATTCCAAGGCGATTTTCTCAAAAGTGAGATTACAAGTGGATCAACTTTCAAGGCAGAATTACTTTCCCATTGTTCCTCAAATGCAGTGTATGATATACCATTTTGTAGCTCTGAGTCTCTACTTTTATATAATGTAGAAAACACAATTTATAATTTTGCTACATAAGACCGAATCCAGGTGGTGAGTCACATATAGTGTGGAGCAGCAAACAAAAGACTTGAAATAAATCAATATGCGCAACTTCAAACTATCCTACATTTAGTTTTTGTTTTTATCGATGATCAACAATCAAAGTAACTGAGAACATTGCTGAAATTACAAAAACATGTAGTCCCTTTGTGATGACAGTACTCTTCTCTTACTGTTCTGACCTTAACAAGAGAAGCTTAAACATTTTGTCAGAGACATCTGCCAAGAGACTGTGGCTAAATCCCAGCCTTTGTGCAAAGGGCTATTTAAACTGGTCTTCGGGGATGCAGCAACCAACCATATGGTGAAAATAAACGAGTGAGTTTACCCATAAAGGTGAGGGAGGCATGGATCTGTTATGAGCTGCTTCCATTAGCCTCCATGAACTCTGAAGGTGAAGAGGAACAGTGTAGTAGGTGCGAAACTGACAGCACGTTCACTGCAGCTTCAATTGAGGAAAGCAGGTGTGCTAAGGATCAGTGTGTCATGCAGCAGCTTAATGATAATAACAATATTTTTCAAGCACTTCTCATTACAAACTTATTCTCACAGTGCTCTACATAAAGAGTGAGACATTAATAGGTTACAACAGGCTAGCCTGTAAAAAGAAGACTATTTTACACTATGAAGACAAGAAGCAGTAAAAGTCGGTTTTGATGCTTGTATAATGTTTGAGGCAAGGAAGGGGCCCAGTCTATGGGGGTTTGGAAGAACAATGAGTGATACATTTTAAGGCAAAAAACAAGATACATGATACATTTTACCTATTGTCACAATGCATATCATACCATTACACACACATATTGGGTGTTAACAGGTGCTCACAAATGATAATACAATTGTATGATTACAGTATATCACTTAAAATGTAATTCTGAAATGAGAATATTTGTAATTACAGACAATTTTTTGGCTTACTCCTTTGAGAGAATTGAGTAGAACCCACCAAGAGATGAATGACGTGTTGTTGGCAACTTGGCAATTAGTCCTTGTTATTGCTGGCAAGAGGGAAATAGTACATGACAGTGTGTAAACACAGATCTGATTTGATGTAATGATCCCAGTTTTCCCAAATCACAGTAAACTCTCTGAAGAACAGTATGCTCATTTGTTCCAATTTTTCCCGTGCTCCTGCGGGCAAAGTCTGGTTCCAAGGAAAATTGTGTCTAATGGAGTGTGTGCCCCCGTGGAATGACCTCCATTAATATAGCCATCCTCAGTGTCTGTACAGTGGTTGACCCTCGGTGATCACAAACAGTAGAAAATCTGCTGTATGTCTTGTTTTCTCCTTATTTTAGGGAGACATTTATATGAAAAGCTCAGATGTTCTTTGCTGTTGTTTTCCATTGCTTCCTGGTCTTCAGTTGTTTAACTACCTATCTAAATATAGAGACACTCAAGCCAGGTAGACAAATAGCTGTCACATTTCAAATACATCTTTAAATTTAGCCACTAATTAGAGCACTAAAAACAAAGCTGTTTTTACATGATCATTATTTTGTTTCACTGGTGTGTTGCTGGACAGGACTCAAATATACACTGAGTATACAAAACATTAAGAACATCTGCTCTTTCCATGACTTAGACTGACCAGGTGAATCCAGGTGAAACGTATGATTCCTTATTGATGTCACTTGTTAAATCCACTTCAATCTGTGTAGATGAAGGGGACGAGACAGGTTTAAAAATGAATTTTAAGCCTTGAGACAATTGAGACATGGATTGTGTGTGTGTGCCATTCAGAGGGTGAATGGGCAAGACAAAATATTTAAATGCCTTTTAACGGGGAACGGTAGTAGGTGACAGGCACACCGGTTTGAGTGTGTCAAGAACTGCAAAGCTGTGGGAAGGTGTTCCGAATGTTTGGTATACTCAGTGTATATTATCACTGCACAAGAGGAATGTTGTTATTGGTG
Organism: Salvelinus alpinus; assembly: GCF_045679555.1. Lineage (NCBI taxonomy): Eukaryota > Metazoa > Chordata > Actinopteri > Salmoniformes > Salmonidae > Salvelinus > Salvelinus alpinus. The sequence goes on along the minus strand of NC_092087.1, from coordinate 19,490,956 downwards.
TAGAAAACCGTTCACTGGTTTTGATTGAATAGGGCTCCGGGACGTATTCTAAATTGCCTTGAGGAGAATATTATAAACTATTTTGTGTTGCTGATCTGGAAGGGCTCCTGCATGACACTATTGTACATGTTACTATGAATGATCAAAATAATGTTTGCACTGCTTGATAGAGAACTTATCTCATCCAAGAGGTCACTTTGAGACTTGGCTCATGGTTTAACCAACCTGGCACAGGGACTGGACTAAGAGGTGTAACCCCCATTTGTAAATCCTTCATATGGATAACTAGGCTGGAAAGGACAGCTATTTCCTGAAATGCTCCTTAAAAAGGGAGGCAGTTGCCAGTTCAGAAGCTGAGAGAACTACACAAAACCAGAGTGCCTGAAGCCTCAATGCATCATTGGGCCATTAGTGCGGACAGTGTTGTTTGTGTGTGTGTGTGTGTGTGTGTGTGTGTGTGTGTGTGTGTGTGTGTGTGTGTGTGTGTGTGTGTGTGTGTGTGTGTGTGTGTGTGTGTGTGTGTGTGTGTGTGTGTGTGTGTGTGTGTGTGTGTGTGTGTGTCATTGTGGTTGATTGAAAATGGAATAAAAGTGAGTGTTATACTTTCTTTCATTTTATTGACATGTGTTCCTCAGAGGCATCCGTCTCCAGAGAGTGACATCCCAGGGGTCAGGAGAGCCATGTTGCCAGACTTGATGATGATAGATGATGCCAATGGGACATGCTTACCCCATGGATCAAATATAAAGGAATGTGACACTGAAAAATGGCTTGACCGAAAAGTGTCATTTGATTGGATAGTTCTGGATTAGTCTCATCATCTCACACAGAGAACTGCATGACGGTTCTTACATCACTGCACTTCCTGCCTTCCATGAAAATAGGATAGAGCATGCAGCACTGAGATTCTAAATATCGAAAATAGTATTTCATGTCTCATTAACTTGCAAAGACATTGGGGCATTAATAGGCTATTATTATGGAGTGCTCTGAGTGCATTCCTTTTTGCACTATTCGATTGCTGTGGGCTTTGATTTCTCCATTCTTCCTTAAACCCCTGTTATTTGAATGCAGCTTGTTTCTTAAAAAAAAAAGAATGTTGACCCTTTTTGTGATATATTAGTGACACCAATACAAAAATTGTCTTACTTGTTGGGTTACAGTTAGAAGCATTTGTGTTTGACAATCTTCCTCAGGGCTACAGAAGAGCAGTCATCTGGGAAGCCAGGAATTGCTGTTGAAGCATCGCTGAGCAAATACATCCAACCAAGTCACAGCTATTTTGTTCAAGGAAATACAATCTGCACTCCACTGACAAATCAGAGAAAAGGGTTGGGTAAAATTGGATTTGTGATGCCAGCAATGTCTCTTTATAGTGCAATTTATTTACATATAAATAGTTTATAGGAGCGCTAGACAGGCATCACCCACAGTAGTCACATCTCAGTGTAGTCCTCCATGTACAGTACGTCTTCTAGGATTTAGTTGAGCCTGTCAGCAGGCTGGAGTAGTCGGAGCCTGGAACCCAATATTCATACGGAGAGACAGCCTTGTTACTGTAAGTTTATTTATTATTTTGAAACCTAGCAGACATCTATGTTTCAAGAATCTACCTGGCCAAACCAAATATTAGTTGACGGCAGTAGCATCCAGCCCATACCAGGGTCAACATGTGCACGTCTTGTCTTTACCTTAGAGTCATCAATAGCTAATTCCTCACTAAACTAATGTGCAGCTAATGCTATTTGACAATTTTGTTCTGCAGAATTTCTAAACTTGAAATATTCCAAATGAATGTTTTTTTTTTTTTTAATTTACTGCATTGGTCAATGCACTTACCTTTGATTTTATTCCAGGATGTCTTCATAGGGATCAAATCCCGTTAACGGGATCGATTTGACAACATCCGGTGAAATGGCAGAGTGCCAAATTCAAATTAAATACTATAAATATTAAACTTTCATGAAATCACACATGCAATACAACAAATTAAAGCTACACTTGTTGTTAATCCAGCCAACGTGTCAGATTTCAAAAAGGCTTTACGGCGAAAGCAAACCATGCTATTATCTGAGGACAGCCCCCCATCAAACAAACACAGACAATCATAAATCATAAATCATGCCTTACCTTTGATGAGCTTCTTCTGTTGGCACTCCAATATGTCCCATAAACATCACAAATGTTCCTTTTGTTCGATTAATTCCGTCGTTATATATCCAAAATGTCTATTTATTTGACGCGTTTGATCCAGAAAAACACCGGTTCCAACTCGCGCAACATGACTACAAAATATCTAATAAGTTACCTGTAATCTTTGTCCAAACATTTCACACAACTTTCCTAATACAACTTTAGGTATTTTTTTACGTAAATAATCGATAAAATTTAAGACGGGATAAACTGGTTTCAATAGCGGATAAAAACAAAGTGGAGCGAGCTTTCAGGTCACGCGCCTCTAACAAACAGTACACTTCACTCAACCCTCGTTCTGAACTGCCCTACTTCTTCATTTCACAAAGGAAAAACATCAACCAATTTCTAAAGACTGTTGACACCCAGTGGAAGCGATAGGAACTGCAAGCAAGTGTCTTAGAAATCTAGATCCCCATAAAAAAATGCATTGAAAAGAGAGTGACCTCAAAAAAAGAAAATCCTGGATGGTTTGTCCTCGGGGTTTCGCCTGCCAAATAAGTTCTGTTATACTCACAGACATCATTCAAACAGTTTTAGAAACTTCAGAGTGTTGTCTATCCAAGTCTACTAATAATATGCATATCCTAGCTTCAGGGTTTACTTTGGGCACGCTTTTCATCCGGACGTGAAAATACGCTAGGGGGCCCCTAGCATAGAGAGTTTAATATGTCAGTAGATGTCTTTAATCAGACTTTTTCAGTTGAATGTACTGTAGTCCTTCATAGTGTAGAAGGAGGATAGTGGGATTGTGGTGGCCCTATTGCATTGGAAACATGGCAGCAGGTTGCTGGTGGGTTAAGAAGCAGCTCTGTCAAACAGCAGCACCAGTCCCCTTCAAGCATCACAGCTCAATCCACTATCCCAGCGGACACATTTTTCACACAGATATACAGCTCTGTATGTGCTGTAATGCCTCATGGATGTGGGCCTGCTGTTTGGAACATCTAATAGATTCAACAACGGGAGAATATATGGAATAATGTGTCCCCAAAAATATATTGCTGAATGTCTCATTCGCTACATGAGTATTATACATGTGCGTATTAAGTTGACGATTTTCATTTTTCATGCAAAATGGGAGCTCTACATTTATAGGGGGTGCATGCAATTGTGTTCATTATGTCACAGTGATACAGTGTGTGACTGCTCCTCTGGCATTCTTCAGGGTGGCTGTTTTATCAGGGCTTCTCTGCAGACAGCCCCATGGAGAGAACCATCATTTGGGCTTGCGACTATCAGAGCCTATTGTCAGAGAGTTCTGACTCGCGCCCGTTGAGCCATCAAGCCCTCACAGCCTGAGTGTCTGTTGCATTATCGACGATGCAAGGGCGTAGAGAAACAGGAGGTAAATCCTGGAGCGTGGCTCTCTGAAGAAATATATTTAATGCAATGTGCTGTCTGGACATATTGTGACATTTGTATACACCTAAACACTACGGTTTGTGTTGTGCTGCTGTGTTAATGCTGAGGCTTGTATTTGCCCATTGATTGCATTTAGTGCTGTTTTGAGCAATGTATACCATTTACCTTGGAGAATATCTCGTGGGTGGTGTCTGCTCCTCTCCATGTCTGTGTATGAGAGGTGGATGGGAGGTGGTAGAGCGCCTGTCTGAATGAGAGACTAGGGCAGGGAGGTTTATAAATAAAATTGACAGCAGGCACCTTGCTGAACCATGACTGGAATGTTTAAAGGGTGGCAGCGCGTTTGTGAGAGGCCAGGGAAATCTCTAGCTCAAAGGCATAGCCGAGCATAGTGCATCGTCACTGGGTAAGAATATGGAAAGGGTGGTCTCTTTAGAGGGGTTTGCATCATTTTTGCAGTACACGTCTAGGGTGGGGGAAGAGGAAGAAAACGATGGCGTCATACAAGCGTGATACCAGAGAGTTGTTCCAAACTGTGTTACCTGAAGCCAAAGGCCAGCTTTCGCAGACATGTCCTGGCTGAATTGTCAAGACCCCAGTCACCCAAGTCATAGACTGTTCTCTCTGCTACCGCATAGCAAGCGGTACCGGAGCGCCGAGTTTAGGTCCAAAAGGCTCCTTAACAGCTTCTACCCCCAAGTCATAAGACTGCTGAACAATGAATCAAATGCCCCCCCCCCTCCTTGTTTTTCCACTGCTGCTACTCTCTGTTTATTATCTATGCAGAGTCACTTTACCTCTCCCTACATGTACATATTACCTCAACTAACCTGTAGCCCTGCACATTGACTTGGTACCGGTATCCCTTGTATATAGCCTCGTTATTGTTATTTTATTGTGTTACTTGTTATTTAATTTTTTAGTTTAGCAAATATTTTCTCAACTTTATTTCTTGAACTGCATTGTTTGTTAAGGGCTTGTAAGTTAGCATTTCACGGTAAGGTCTACACCTGCTGTATTTGGCACGTGACACATTTTTTGTTTGTTTGATTTGATTGATTTGGACAGAAAGCAATGTCACTGTTCTCAATTTGACAAAGATGAAAAATCTTTTCAGTTTCCTTTTTTTTCTTTCTGTTTCATGACTGATAACCTTATCTCCAGCAAATGACAGTAGTGTCAAAGATTCTTGATGTAGTGTACAGTAAGAGTGAGGAAAATTACCTTGGGTCAATCAATACTTATCAAATTCTGTTATCACCTTGAGACCCCATATGACATGTTTGTGTGTCTGTTTGATCAAGTGCAGAGGGAATCTGCTAGTGGTGCACATCTCACCTCTGCTCTGTAACTAGCTTTAAAGAGCTGACATGGCTGCCTGCTGCATATTCCCCTCTCTCTCTCACACGAACACAATCCTACAGTATGTAGAAATGGCTCCAGGGAGATACAGCCTTGCTTGCTCTTGGCTGTGATAAATCTCAACACATTTAACCTTTGTTAACCTTTGTTTTTGAACATGAGCCTTGGCCTAGCTGTCCCTGTAGTGACATCTCTAGGGCAATGGAGTCGAGCCATCCATCAGATATAGGTTTCACCTATATTAAAGATTACATACATTCAGCCCCGCCCTTCTGTTCTGTGCACAAACGTATAATAAAATTCTGTCATTGAGAGGGAAGAATCACCTGGAGCACAACATCAAACGTAGATAGAATTGCTTGCACCATCCATGAAACCAGCATGAATTATCATCACAGCATATTAAATTCTTATCGTTCACATGCATTTTTTTGTGCCCTCTGATATCATTGAACTAACAACTTCTGAGAACATAGCACCCTCTTAGCGTGACAGCATATTTTATCATCTAATTCCAAGGTACAACACAAAAGGTTTTCACACTTGTTTGATACTTGAGCTGCTTCAGTGAAGCAGGAAAAAGCACTGTACTGTATTTTTCAATGCATGCATTGCTGTGTATCTCTTAATTTCCCTACTTTACAAGAACTCCACGTTACAGTAGGGCACTTAAACCCCTCAGTGTTTTACATAACTGCATCTAGAGATGTTGTGGTAAATGTGCCTTCATGGAACAGAATGCTTGTGGCAGCATGGTCTTTTTGTTGTCCATCTCAGTGCTCAATGGGAAGGAGAAAGTTTTCCAGGCCATACCATCAAAGGGTGTGTAGCCCTTCCCTGCAGTCAATGACCAAAAGCCCCCTCTGGCTTCATGGGTGAAATGTTATTAATATTTTTTATACTTTTATAATTAGTCAACATTATTTCATAAAAACCTGATGAAAACCTGTTTCTAAGTCAAATGGTTTTGTTATAAATGTCAGTCTTTTGTGATATACACTACCGTTCAAAAGTCTGGGATCACTTAGAAATGTATTGTTTTTGAAAGAAAAGCAAATTTTTTGTCCATTTAAAATAGCAACATATTGATCAGAAATACATTGTAGACATTGTTAATGTTGAAAATGACTATTGTAGCTGGAAACAGCTGATTAAAAAAATATGAAATATCTACATACAGTGGGGAGAACAAGTATTTGATACACTCCCGATTTTGCAGGTTTTCCTACCTACAAAGCATGTAGAGGTCTGTAATTTTTATCATAGGTACACTTCAACTGTGAGAGACGGAATCTAAAACAAAAATCCAGAGAATCACATTGTATGATTTTTAAGTAATTAATTTGCATTTTATTGCATGACATAAGTATTTGATACATCAGAAAAGCAGAAATTAATATTTGGTACAGAAACCTTTGTTTGCAATTACAGAGATCATACGTTTCCTGTAGTTCTTGACCAGGTTTGCACACACTGCAGCAGGGATTTTAGCCCACTCCTCCATACAGACCTTCTCCAGATCCTTCAGGTTTCGGGGCTGTCGCTGGGCAATACGGACTTTCAGCTCCCTCCAAAGATTTTCTATTGGGTTCAGGTCTGGAGACTGGCTAGGCCACTCCAGGACCTTGAGATGCTTCTTACGGAGCCACTCCTTAGTTGCCCTGGCTGTGTGTTTCGGGTCGTTGTCATGCTGGAAGACCCAGCCACAACCCATCTTCAATGCTCTTACTGAGGGAAGGAGGTTGTTGGCCAAGATCTCGCGATACATGGCCCCATCCATCCTCCCCTCAATACGGTGCAGTTGTCCTGTCCCCTTTGCAGAAAATTATCCCCAAAGAATGATGTTTCCACCTCCATGCTTCACGGTTGGGATGGTGTTCTTGGGGTTGTACTCATCCTTCTTCTTCCTCCAAACACAGCGAGTGGAGTTTAGACCAAAAAGCTCTATTTTTGTCTCATCAGACCACATAACCTTCTCCCTTCCTCCTCTGGATCATCCAGATCGTCATTGGCAAACTTCAGACGGGCCTGGACATGTGCTGGCTTGAGCAGGGGGACCTTGCGTGCGCTGCAGGATTTTAATCCATGACGGCGTAGTGTGTTACTAATGGTTTTCTTTGAAACTGTGGTCCCAGCTCTCTTCAGGTCATTGACCAGGTCCTGCCGTGTAGTTCTGGGCTGATCCCTCACCTTCCTCATGATCATTGATGCCCCACGAGGTGAGATCTTGCATGGAGCCCCAGACCGAGGGTGATTGACCGTCATCTTGAACTTCTTCCATTTTCTAATAATTGCGCCAACAGTTGTTGCCTTCTCACCAAGCTGCTTGCCTATTGTCCTGTAGCCCATCCCAGCTTTGTGCAGGTCTACAATTTTATCCCTGATTTTCTTACACAGCTCTCTGGTCTTGGCCATTGTGGAGAGGTTGAAGTCTGTTTGATTGAGTGTGTGGACAGGTGTCTTTTATACAGGTAACGAGTTCAAACAGGTGCAGTTAATACAGGTAATGAGTGGAGAACAGGAGGGCTTCTTAAAGAAAAACTAACAGGTCTGTGAGAGCCGAAATTCTTACTGGTAGGTAGGTGATCAAATACTTATGTCATGCAATAAAATGCAATTTAATTACTGAAAAATCATATAATGTGATTTTCTGGATTTTTGTTTTAGATTCCGTCTCTCATAGTTGAAGTGTACCTATGATAAAAATTACAGACCTCTACATGCTTTGTAAGTAGGAAAACTTGCCAAATGTGCAGTGTATCAAATACTTGTTCTCCCCACTGTAGGTGTACAGAGGCCTATTGTCAGCAACCATCACTCCTGTGTTCCAATGGCACGTTGTGTTAGCTAATCCAAGTTTATCACTTTAAAAGGCTAATTGATCATTAAAAAACCCTTTTGCAATTATGTTAGCACAGCTGAAAACTGTTGTCCTGATAAAAGAAGCTGTCACGCCCTGGCCTTAGTATTCTTTGTTTTCTTAAGTATTTTGGTTAGGTCAGGGTGTGACATGGGGAATGTATGTGGTTTTTGTTGTGTCTAGGGTGGTTGTAAGGTTTAGGGGGTTTATTAGAGTAGTTGGGTTTATGTTTAGTATAGTTGTCTAGTTCTGTTCTATGTCTAGGTCTGTGTCAAGGTTGCATGTTTGCATTTTGTCGGTTAGAGCTTCACGGTCATCTATTTGTTGTTTTTGCTTCGTTGGTTATCTTCTAAATAAAGAGAAGAGGTTTTTTTTACACGCTGCGCCTTGGTCCTCTCTCTCTCCCATGGTCGATCATGACAGAATGACCCAACCAAGAAGGACCAAGCAGCGTGAAAGGAGGGAACCAGAGCCAAGTGTGCTAATACTGGAGGTGAGCAATGGAAATAATACAGAGACTGTTAAGGACTTATTGAGGAGTTTGGAGGAGAGTGAAAGGAGGAAGCTGCTGTGTTGGTGCGTGAGGCACGACATCCACCCGACAGAGCGTGTGCGGGAGGTGATGTTACCTGAGTCAGTTCTCCATGCTCGTCCTGAGTTGCGTGATAACCGTCTGGGAATGACAGTCCCACGAACCAGGTCTCCTGTGTGCCTCCCTAGTCCTGCACCTCCTGTAGTACCTTTCCGCTCCAGCCCGGTACCACCAGTTTCAGCACCACGCACTAGGTCTAAGGTGCGTCTCCAGGGTCCAGTATGCCCTGTTCCTTCTCCCCGCACTAGCCTTGAGATGCGTGTCCCCAGCCCGGTACCACCAGTGCCGGCACCACGCACTAGGCCTAAGGTGCTTATCCAGGGTCCAGTATGCCCTGTTCCTTCTCCCCGCACTAGCCTTGAGATGCGTGTCTCCAGCCCGGTACCACCAGTGCCGGCACCACGCACTAGGCCTAATGTGCTTATCCAGGGTCCAGTATGCCCTGTTTCATCTCCCCGCACTAGCCTTCAGGTGCGTGTCCCCAGCCCGGTACCTCCAGTTCCGGCACCACGCACCAGGCCTATAGTGCGTCTCAGCCGGCCAGAGCTGCCAGTCTGCCCCGAGCCGTCAGAGCCGCCAGTCTGCCCCGAGCCGTCAGAGCTGCCAGTCTGCCCCGAGCCGTCAGAGCTGCCGGTCTGCCCCGAGCCGTCAGAGCTGCCGGTCTGCCCCGAGCCGTCAGAGCTGCCGGTCTGCCCCGAGCCGTCAGAGCTGCCAGTCTGCCCCGAGCCGTCAGAGCTGCCAGTCTGCCCCGAGCCGTCAGAGCTGCCAGTCTGCCCCGAGCCGTCAGAGCTGCCAGTCTGCCCCGAGCCGTCAGAGCTGCCAGTCTGCCCCGAGCCGTCAGAGCTGCCCGTCTGCCAAGCACCGTCAGAGCTGCCCGTCTGCCAAGCACCGTCAGAGCTGCCCGTCTGCCAAGCACCGTCAGAGCTGCCCGTCTGCCAAGCACCGTCAGAGCGGCCCGTCTGCCAAGCACCGTCAGAGCGGCCCGTCTGCCAAGCACCGCATGAACTGCCCGTCTGTATTGAGCCTTCAAAGCCGCCCGTCTGCCATGAGCCTGCAAAGCCGCCCGTCTGCCATGAGCCTAGAGAGCCGTCCGCCAGACAGGATCAGCCAGAGCCTTCCGCCAGACCGGATCAGCCAGAGCCTTCCGCCAGACCGGGTCAGCCAGAGCCTTCCGCCAGACCGGGTCAGCCAGAGCCTTCCGCCAGACCGGGTCAGCCAGAGCCTTCCGCCAGACCGGATCAGCCAGAGCCTTCCGCCAGACCGGATCAGCCAGAGCATTCCGCCAGACCGGATCAGCCAGAGCCTTCCGCCAGACCGGATCAGCCAGAGCCTTCCGCCAGACCGGATCAGCCAGAGCCTTCCGCCAGACCGGATCAGCCAGAGCCTTCCGCCAGACCGGATCAGCCAGATCCGTCATCCAGCCAGGATCCGCCAGCCAGCCAGGATCCGCCAGCCAGCCAGGATCCGCCAGCCAGCCAGGATCCGCCAGCCAGCCAGGATCCGCCATCCAATCCGGAGCTGCCCCTTATCCTGGTGCTGCCCCTTAGTCCGGTGCTGCCCCTTAGTCCGGTGCTGCCCCTTAGTCCGGTGGGGTTAATTTGGAGGGTGGCCATTTGGAGGAGGCTACGAAGGCGGGTAGAGACTATGGTGGGGTGGGGACCACGACCAGCGCCGGAGCCGCCGCCGTGGACGGAAGCCCACCCAGACCCTCCCCTAGACTTTGTGCTGGTGCGCCCGGAGTTCGCACCTTAAGGGGGGGGGGTTATGTCACGACCTGGCCTTAGTATTCTTTGTTTTCTTAAGTATTTTGGTTAGGTCAGGGTGTGACATGGGGAATGTATGTGGTTTTTGTTGTGTCTAGGGTGGTTGTAAGGTTTAGGGGGTTTATTAGAGTAGTTGGGTTTATGTTTAGTATAGTTGTCTAGTTCTGTTCTATGTCTAGGTCTGTGTCAAGGTTGCATGTTTGCATTTTGTCGGTTAGAGCTTCACGGTCATCTATTTGTTGTTTTTGCTTCGTTGGTTATCTTCTAAATAAAGAGAAGAGTTTTTTTTTACACGCTGCGCCTTGGTCCTCTCTCTCTCCCATGGTCGATCATGACAGAAGCAATAAAACTGTCCTTCTTTAGACTAGTTGAGTATCTGGAGCATCAGCATTTGTGGTTTCGATTACAGGCTCAAATTGGACAGAAAAAAAGAACTTTCTTCTGAAACTTGTCAGTCTATTTTTGTTCTGAGACATTAAGGCTATTCCATGTGAGAAATTGCCAAGAAACTGAAGATCTCGTACAACGCTGTGCACTACTCCCTTCTCAGAACAGCACAAACTGGCTCTAACCAAAATAGAAAGAGGAGTGGGAGGCCCCAGTGCACAACTGAGCACTGGGGCCTCCCACTCCTCTTATTCAAAATGTAACTAATGTCTGTAGCTGACATGGTACAGGTGTTTTATTTTTTTAAGCCTATAACCATGTGTGTGAGGTGTATAGATTTGTTTAGATCTGTGTGACCCTGATTCACAGTAGCCCACTACAGTAAAAGGTTAAAACAACTCTCCGCTCCTTAGATAAAACAACGTATTCTGAGAAATAAAGTCATGTCTCAATTTCTCACTCACTCATTGAGGCCTCCACATCCTCCCTCTCCTGCTTCCTCAGGGGATCCACCACCCCTGTCCCTGAGTTTCAAGTCATGTCTCAATTTCTCAATGGTTGAGGCCTCCACAGCCTGCCTCTCCTGCTTCCTCGGGGGACCCACCATCCCTGTCCCTGAGTCTCCAGAGGTTGACATAGACCTGCTCATTGCACATTTCCTCTCCACGTCTCAGCCTGTTCCCCGGGCTTACTGTCAACTGATTAGTACATAGCATCATAGCCCACTTATTATTATATTCTGCCAGCTACAGGGACACGCTCCAATAAGTTCTCAGTAGGAAATGGGGGATTCTTTTGCATTTTAACAACCTACAGTACTGTTCGTTTTTAAGATTGATTTTGTGAGGAAGGAAATGGACACTAGAATTACAAAGGAAAGGAAATATGAGCTTTATGTATTTGCATAGATAAAAAAAAATTGCATAAAGGACAATAAAGGCTGAAAGTATGAATCTCAGACATTAGGTAATGTATTTGATTGACATGACGCAGTACCATGAAAGGTATATCCTTTCAATAAAAAGGTAACTTTATCCATGTTTCCTTGTCATAATAGATGATGGGGACTCTGTTAGCAATCCTAAAGCCCTTTTTGTTTTAACACGGTCAATAACTTAGACAACTGATTTGTTACCTCAGGGCAATATCAAATCACTTGAGAAGGCACAGTGGATGGATATCTATTGAATTTGTTCCCCACCACACCAGAGCAATTAATGACCAAAGCACAAAAAATACAAGGAGGAACTGAACTGACCTGAGTGTACAGGTGAATTAAAAAGCACTCATATCTCCTGGTTCATTTTCCACTTACCCAGTCTTGGGATTATGGAATAAGGTGTGACTTGGTTTTATTCGATAACATCAGTATAAATGTCAATGGAGAGGTACTCTAATGATTTCCACACAATAGCAGCATGTCTCCAGGGACCCGATTAGGTTAGAGGAACGCATACTCACCAGGTAGTCCACTTGCTCTGGCCGTAATGAGTGAAAGCTACACAGGGTATTTGAATGTCAACTCATTATGAATGTCAAGGCATTTTAAAGTAAAACATCAGGGAAGAGCTGTGAACTACGGATGCCGTTTCACAGGCTAGACATGAATATTTCCGTTGCATGTTCCCGTGTCAAAAACTGACAAGTGAAGATGATATGTCACTTTCTCCTGCCAATTTGAGCAGATATGTCTATAATAGGATCCTAGTGTGCTTTATTTTATTTGTAAGGATTAAAAACGTCAGATTTTAGGTGAATGAAATGTCAGCCCCAATATGGCAGGAAGGTATTTAAATCTATAAAACTGGGTAGGCCTAATAGCACCACTAGTGAACTGTCAGGTACTGAAGGCATATGTTTATTTTAATGTTCAAATGTTTCTTAGAAATATTCTGATGAGGTAACATCGACTACCTCAGATTACCTATTAATAACTATATTTCTAGCTGGTGTTGTTGAAGAGTGTAAGCAGATGTAACCAGATTAGAAATATCTACATCCGTTGAATTGTCAGATTAGTATTGAGTCAATGGGCTCTAGGCCAATGACTAGTTCCATACACCAGCTAACCTAATACCTTTTTTACCTATGATTGTTCTTTAGCTCAAATAAAGTACAGTGGGTCAGGCAGCACCTGCCTGCATGCTGTCTCTTCCAGTGGAGCTCCTTTGACAGGCTCTGGCTCATTGACTGTCAGACAGTGTATTGTCAGGAGCATCATTATGAATCCTCTCCTCTGCCCTGACAAGTCCTCCATCATGAGGCTTTAGCCTCGGTTCTCTGGCAGGGATGTGCCCCTGTCGCCTCGGCCTAATCTCACAGGCAATCTACAGTTCGGCCAGCCTCATGTCACTGTGGTACTGACCTGTTATTAGCCTCGCTACTCTTTTAGGGAGCGTGCAAAGGCACCTTGGGCAATCCGACAGCTCAGTGGCCGGAGCTTCATTTTGGTGCTAATGCAGGTAATACAGCTGCCAGCAGGACTGGATCCTGGTACTCTGAAGGAGATGAGGGTTAAGGTAGGCCACCCTGTGGCCCCAACCTCTCCATTTGAGAATTCTACATTAGCCAATCCCCTTCAAACTTCATTCTAGTATAGCCAGGTGACATTAGTTTCTTCCCTGTCTCTTCCATGCTTAGGATATCCCTGAAATCGTGTTTGACTGTGGCTTGGATCTGCGGAGATATTGTAAATGCAGCATGTTGAAACAGCAATTGCAAGCTAAATGACGATTGAATACATTTATTTTGATGATAGAATTTCTCTGTTGCTTATCCTATATGTACCATTGGGACCAGCCAAGTTTAAGGTGTTTACATTTCTGTGTTTGCATGTGTGTTTGCAGATGTGTGTTTGCCAGTGGAAGCGGGGGGACTAATATAAATGCATGTTTGTATTTCAATTGTAGAAATCATGACACTTTACCAATTGAAAACTTTTCAAATAAGCTATAAAAGTACAGTAAATGATCATGTTGTTTCTGACATACGTGCTTCCTCGCATACATTTTCAATTAGTGTCCAAGCTGATAACATGCCAAAACATGAATGAAAAAAACATTTATATTTTCAACCTATGATGCTTTTGCCCTTTTGTCTTTGTTCCTAGGCAGAATAACTGCATATACTTAATTAACCTATTTACACATTACTAACAGGCCTAAGAAGAATATTTATGTAATATTTGTGTTGTGGAGAAATGACCAGGCAGGAGACGGGAGTAGAGTTAGTTTTCGTTTAGTCAAAACCTCTCGTGCTCTACAGTTCCCGGGCACACTAGTGCGCATGTGCATTTCCTATTAGGTGTAGTAACGTAACACTGTCGTAATACATCACCGCTTAGTAACAGCATAGTAACTAATATAAACAGATGTAGATCCCAGATACTACACTCCTCCCCCATAGTGTTTAACTCCCAGAGAACAAGGTAAATATGTTAGGGAACTACTAATGCAATATCTGAACAATGCATTCTTAACATTTTTCAACTACTGGGTTGAAGCAGACTTTTCAGAGCCCAGCACAAATCCTGGGGATTATTCTGCCCCAAAGATGGAGTTTGTGTCCTAATAACTAACCCAGGTAATGTCCTTTTTCTTCTTTTTATCTAGGACATATTAAAGTGTTTGTTTGTTTTACTGTCTGTTACCTTAACCAGCTCAACTCACAGGTCAAGCTTTTGAGGTGCCCTTCGCTGTCGAATAGGATATCTCCGCTCCTCCTGGGCTTCCGGTGGTGGGCCAGGTTCGGGTGGAAGGTCAGGCTCTGTCTCTCCCGTACGTCCACAGTCAGGAGAATAGTCCTGGGGGTCGTTATTGTTCTTGTTCTCTCGGCGTGTCTCTGCTGGGGCGTTGCACCGTAGCCGATGATCCACATGAACGTTGACCTGGCGATGACCAATTTGGACTTGGTAAGTCAAAGATCCTTTGCGTTGCAAGATCACACCTGAGTTCCACAGGCTCTTGGGGTGTCTGAAATCACGTACCATCACCCTCTCTCCCTCTTTGAATTCTCTGACAGTCTTTGAGTGTCTGTCATGAGCTTTCTTCTGCTGTAGCTGGTGCTTTGCCACCGTGCTTGACAAGTCTGGTTTCAACAATGTCAGACGGGTACGTGGTTGGCGTCTCAGAAACAGTTCAGCTGGTGTACATTCCGTTACGGTGTGTGGTGTGTTACGGTAAGTAAACAGGAAATGGGGAAGCCTTTGGTGGGTGGGCACAGACTGAACCTCGAGTCTAGTCCAGGCCTTCTTAAAGGTTAGCACGGCTCTCTCCGCTGCTCCGTTTGATGCCGGGTGGTAAGGTGGTGACAGGATGTGGCTTACTCCATTGTTCTTGAGAAACATTTCAAAATCATTTGACGTGAAAGGAGGGCCATTGTCCGATACGAGCTCCTTGACTAGTCCAAAGGATGCGAACAGGTGTCTGAGAAGATTGATGGTCTTCTCGAGCCCAAGGTGCTCTCCAATGGTTGGTGCTGACACGAGGATGTCGTCCATGAAGCACACAACGTTGTCTATACCGTCCAAGATCTGATCCATTGTGTGTTGGAATATCGCTGGAGCTGTCGAGATTCCATAGGCCAAGCGATTGAATCTGAATAGCCCCTTGTGTGTATTGATGGTCAGATACTGTTCTGACTCCGGATCCAGCTTCAGTTGCTGATAAGCGAATGCCAGGTCCAGCTTACTGAAAATCTTCCCACCAGCTAGAGTGGCAAACAGATCTTCAGCGTTTGGTAGTGGATATTCCTCTGGTAGTATGCAGCGATTTACTGTGACCTTGTAGTCACCGCACATTCTGACGGTCTTGTCTTTCTTTGGGACTACAACAATCGGAGCGGCACGGTCTTGTCTTTCTTTGGGACTACAACAATCGGAGCGGCCCAGTCGCTCCTCGCTACTTTCGTGATTATTTTCCTTTTATATTTTTATATTTTCTGTAGGCGGTCCAGTTCCTTTTCTACTGCTTCCTTAAGGGCATAGGGAACTGGACGTGGTTTGTGAAAGATAGGCTTGGTTCCTTCTTGCACTCTGACTTTTGCTCTGAAGTCTTGTATTTCGCCGTAGCCATCTTTGAAAAGTTCTTTGTGCTTCTCCAGCATGTTAGTGAGTGTAGCCTGACTCACTGGTTTGTCCTTTCTCAGACTGAAGATTTCTCCCCAGTTGAACTTGATCTTTTGTAGACAGTTTCTGCCTAGCAAGGCTGATTTTTCTCCTTTAACAATAACAAGCGGTAGCGTCCACTCCTTCCCCTCATACCGGACTGGTACCTGGATCTGCCCTAACACAGGAATAGTGTCACCAGTGTATGAAGAAAGGCGGATGGACGCTGGCTGAAGAGGGCACTCTTTCAGTTTTTCTTTGTAGAGTCTCTCTGGAACCAGAGATACAGACGCTCCGGTGTCCAGCTGCATTTTTACCGGTTTTCCCGCTATGTTGAGATAGATTCCATCTTTTTGTTGTTGAGCTGTGTACACTGTGGACAGTTCCAATACTGTTTCAGTTGTACCTTCCTCTTCTTGTGCTGTGTCTGACACTTTGTGCGCTCTTGCTGTGCGTTTTGAGGCTTTACACACTTTCTGTAAATGTCCAACCTTTCCACAATTGTGGCACTTTACATTTTGGAATTGACATTCACTGTGCTGATGATTATCTCCCCCACATCTGTAGCAACTTGGCTTAGACCTTTGAGATGTGGGCTGCTTTGTTCTTGTGTAACCTTGAGGACGGGACTGAGAAAAGTGTGACTTTTGTGAGCCTTTTTCACCACGTGCATCACTGACCTTGTGAACACCTTTCTGACGTTCTGCATATCCCGATAGCTCAATAGTATCCCTGTGGGCAAGCTCGAGTCCATGTGCGATATCACAGGCTTTCCGAAAGGTCAGGTCCTTCTCTGACAGAAGCCTTCTGTGATATGCTTCACCTGTGAGACCACATATAAACTTGTCTCGAAGAGCATCATCAAGAAATTGTGCAAACTCACATGTACTTGCCAGCCTTTTCAAAGCAAGGATGTAGTCAGCCACGGTTTCCCCTTGACTCTGGTGACGTTGGTAAAATCTGAAACGTTCTGCAATGAGAATTGGCTTAGGCTTGAAATGCCTTGAAAGAGTTTCAGTCAGTTCTGCATAGTTCAACTCCACTGCTTTTATTGGTTCAATGAGACCTTTCAGCAATCCATACTCAGTTGGATTCAAAACATTGAGAAATACGTCTGCTTTCTTTTCATCTTTGATTTCATTTGCAGCCAGCCAACGCTCAAAACGCTCCAAATAGGAATCAAAATCCTCTTTTGTAGCCTCAAACTCTGGTACTCGACCAATGGTTGCCATTTTCACAGTTAATTGTTCAGTTTCCTTATTCCTTGTATTCCTTAATTTTCATCTAATTCTTCACTTCAGAAGTTTCTGCAATTACTTCGTTCACTGCACTCATTTGTAATAATGTACACACCGTGTTACGTTCCTTCTTCCTTTTTTTTTCTTCTTGACAATATTTCTCCACTGAGATCGCCTAATTTCAATGGGTTCAATGACAGTTTTTTTTTTTTTAACCACCTGATGGCAGTGTCGCCATTCTGGACTCCAATAGTCTTGCTACTTGGCAGCTCCTGAACACTGTACCTGCTAGCAGCGCTTAGCCTTTTTTTACTAGCGAAAGAAAATAAAAAATAACTGACAAATTACATAATTATTTTGAGTTTCATTACTCACGCAACATTCTTCCCTTCAAGCAATGTCCGTTAAAGAAGTTTAATCACCTCGTCGCCACTGTAATATTTGTGTTGTGGAGAAATGACCAGGCAGGAGACGGGAGTAGAGTTAGTTTTCGTTTAGTCAAAACCTCTCGTGCTCTACAGTTCCCGGGCACACTAGTGCGCATGTGCATTTCCTATTAGGTGTAGTAACGTAACACTGTCGTAATACATCACCGCTTAGTAACAGCATAGTAACTAATATCTACAGACGTAGATCCCAGATACTACAATTTAGATGCAATTTTACTTCTGTGTTAATTCAAGCCACGTTGACCTTTATATAACCTTGTCCAAAGGCTATTGCGCACAGCTCATATAAGCCTGTTACATCAACGATTCAAAGTTGGTCTTAGTGGGAGTGACCATAGAATTATATGGGAATGACCTTACTGAGTAAAGAATTTGTCATAAAATGTTATTGAATCCCACGACTGCGAGGCGTGGCTCTGTGCTTGTGGTGTGCTAGCGAACGGGGGGAGGTGTTGTGGGAGATGATTGGTTTGTAAATTATGCCGATTAGGCCGATGCCTATGTGCTGTGAGTTTCTCCTGGTCTTTCTGTATTGGTTAACTTGAAGGCCAAGTTTGACACATTGGTCCACCAGACTCTTTGTGCATTTGGGAGGAAGTGTCTGGGAACACAATGTCTTCTCTGTTGGTCCATTAAAGTTGAACTGACAGCATTTTAGCAACATTCAAATCTGTTCATATACACCTCCAGGAAGAATATGACACCTTTTTTAAAATGTTCTGACAAGCGAATGCTTAGATTTGGTCATTTTCACATCTTCATAAACTCATAGAATGTTTGGGAAGGACATTTGTAAGGCATTTGTGAAAATGTATAGCAATATAGAGTGGGAAAGAGGCCGTGCGTTTGGACAATTAAAACATTATTTTTTTTACATTTAACTAGGCAAGTCACTTAAGAACAAATTCTTATTTACAATGACGAACCCATATCAATTGCATGCCGCCCTATGGGACTCCCAATAACAGCCAGATGTGATGCAGCCTGGATTTGAACCAGGGACTGTAGTGACACCACTTGCACTGAGATGCAGTGCCTTAGACCTCTGCGCCACTCAGGTGCCCAATTTATAGACACTGCAGTGAATAAAACCTAATAAAAACATATGTCTTGTCGTGGACCGGAGTCTACGCAGACAGATGCACCATAGCCAATCAGAGCTACAGTAGTGCTATATGCAAATAAGCGGGTATGCCATCATTCACTTTGAACTGGTCTGTGTGTTTACAGGCAGTAGCAACAGCGCGACTTTAGATCATTAGAACGTATTCGCCAAAGCCACCTGAATGGATTTCTGGAAATATGTAAATACTGTACCAAGGGAGTCCTCTTACATTTGGGATTTCACGGTCCTATTGATCAAACAGCCATGAAAAGGTAGGCTCTCGCTCGCTAAGTTGGTTGCCTATGCACATCAACAAAAACAAGGTCAGCAACTAATGCTAGACAGAACGAGATGAGCAAACAATCTAAGAAGGGAACATTATTAGATATATCCTCTCAAACTTTTTCAGCTAATTGGCCGTCCAAATTGCACTGATAAACGATGGGGCATAGTAGCCTGCTCGTCCTTATGCAGCTTGCCTGCCAATGCATGCTTGTCCCAACAAACATATTGACAACTGAATGGGAATTTGCCTGCCTTCCCACCCATTTGATCAATGACAAATGCATTTGATTGACAACTAAGAGATTTGTTAACTGTGGATAACAGTCGTTCAGCATAGCTAGCTAGCTAGCAAAGGGATTCACATTTCTTGCTAGCTATCCAAATGACACCTGCATCTCTAGCTGTAGCCACTGAAAAACGATGAGGGGGAAAAAGTTGGTTACTCACCCACTCTTCCAATGACTTGACATCCTCCCAGCAGCTAGCTAGTTACAGTTGAAGTCGGAAGATTACGTACACTTAGGTTGGAGTCATTATAACAAGTTTTTCAACCACTCCACAAATTTCTTGTCAACATACTATAGTTTTGGCAAGTCGGTTAGGACATCTACTTTGTGCATGACACAAGTCATTTTTCTAATTGTTTACAGACAGATTATTTCACGTATAATTCACTGTATCACAATTCCAGTGGGTCAGAAGTTTACATACACTAAGTTGACTGTGCCATTAAACAGCTTGGAAAATTCCAGAAAATGATGTCATGGCTTTAGAAGCTTCTGATAGGCTAATTGACATCATTTGAGTCAATTGGAGGTGTACCTGTGGATGTATTTCAAGGCCAACCTTCAAACTCAGTGCCTCTTTGCTTGACATCATGGGAAAATCAAAAGAAATCATCCAAGACTTCAGAAAAAGAAATGTAGACCACCACAAGTCTGGTTCATCCTTGGGAGCAATTTCCAAATGCCTGAAGGTACCACGTTCATCTGTACAAACAATAGTACGCAAGTATAAACACCATGGGACCATGCAGCCGTCATACCGGTCAGGAGGGAGATGTGTTCTGTCTCCTAGAGATGAACGGACTTTGGTGCGAAAAGTGCAAATCAATCCCAGAACAACAGCAAAGGACCTTGTGAAGATGCTGGAGGAAACAGGTACAAAGTATGTATAGCCACAGTAAAACGAGTCCAATATCGACGTAACCTGAAAGGCCGCACAGCAAGGAAGAAGCCACTGCTCCATAAAAAGCCAGACTACGGTTTGCAACTGCACATAGGGACAAAGATCGTACTTTTTGGAGGAATATCCTCTGGTCTGATGAAACAAAAATACAACTGTTTGGCCATAATGGCCATCATTATGTTTGGAGGAAAAAGGGGGGGGGCTTGCAAGCCGAAGAACACCATCCCAACCGTGAAGCACGGGGGTGGCAGCATCATGTTGTGGGGGTGCTTTGCTGCATGAGGGACTGGTGCACTTCACAAAATAGATGGCTTCATGAGGAAGCAAAATTATGTGGATAAATTGAAGCAACATCTCAAGACATCAGTCAGGAAGTTAAGCTTGGTCACAAATGGGTCTTCCAAATGGACAATGACCCCAAGCATACTTCCAAAGTTGTGGCAAAATGGCTTAAGGTCAACAAAGTCAAGGTATTGGAATAGCCATCACAAAGCCCTGACCTCAATAGAAGGTAGAATATGTGTAGAATATGTGTGGGCAAGACTGAAAAAGCGTGTGCGAGCTCTGTCAGGAGGAATGGACCAAAATTCACCCAACTTATTGTGGGAAGCTTGTGGAAGGCTACCTGAATCGTTTGACCCAAGTTAAACAATTTAAAGGCAATGCTACCAAATACTAATTGAGTGCATGTAAACTTCTGACCCACTGGGAATGTGATGAAATAAATAAAAGCTGAAATAAATCATTCTCTCTACTATTATTCTGACATTTCACATTCATAAAATAAAGTGGTGATCCTAACTGACCTAAGACAGGACATTTTTACAAGGATTAAATGTCAGGAACTGTGAAAAACAGAGTTTAAATGTATTTGGCTAAGGTATATGTAAACTTCCGACTTCAACTGTAGCTAACGTTAGGCTCTGTGTTTTAAGCTTGATAAATAAATAGCTACATAAATAGATACGCTAGCCCAGAGGTGTCAAACTCAAGCAGCTCACAGGCCATATTGAAAAAACACAGCAAATTCACGGGCCAGACATTGCCAATTTGATTTTACAAAAAAAAAAATGCACCTCCAACCCAAACTGCCATTGTTTTATTTGAAAAATATTGCCCTTTATAATGTCCACTAATATGTACATAGGATGCTGTATATAGAATTTTAACATATTAAAACACAAGCAGCCTTTGCTGCTTTTGTCACGCCCTGACCTTAGTTATCTTAGTTATCTTTATTATTTTGGTTAGGTCAGGGTTTGACGAGGGTGGTATGGGTGTTTTTGTCTTGTCTAGGGGTTTTGGTATATCTATGGGGTTTTGGTATTGTCTAGGTAAATGTAGTTCTATGGTGGCCTGAATTGGTTCCCAATCAGAGATAGCTGTTTATCGTTGTCTCTGATTGGGGATCCTATTTAGGTTGCCATTATCCATTTTGGTTTTGTGGGTTATTGTCTATGTGTAGTTGCATGTCAGCACTCGTGTTTATAGCGTCATGTTCGTTTTGTTTTGTTCAGTATTCTTCATCAATTAAAGAAGAATGTATTCAAATCACGCTGCGCCTTGGTCTCATCAATACGACGAACGTGACAGCTCTGCTTGCAGATGTGCATAATATGCTGCGACCCTAAACCAAAAAGTATTTAATAACTTCAAATAACACATCTTGAGCTATAGGTTGTTATAAAATTGAAACTTAAAACGTGTATTTTTTTTTGCACTGCTTGAATCACATGTGCGGTCAATGCAGCATTGCTGTATGGGGCACTCAAAATGTCTTGTAGTTGAGTATTCAGCCAAGGCTACTGCTCAAATGTTGCTGTAATATGCTTACATGTTTCTCCTTTGCATGGTGTTTTGTTGCAGGTTTTGTTTTTTGGTTATTCATTGTCGAGCTTTACAAACCAAAGCCAGACTGCAACATTTTAGTAGCCTAAGAACACATTTATGCTTAATCCAAAAATGTGGTCAGAGGCACGGTATGGATGGTGTGACGCTCGGTAGGCACTTAAAGGCCAAATTGAGCTCTGTACTGCATTGCCATGCACCTCTCGAAATGTGTAACAATTCTGAGAGCTCTTTATAGCTCCGCATTGACATGATCGTTCTTTTTAATTTGATTTATTTCACCTTTATTTAAACAGGGAGTCACCTTGAGACTAAAAATCTATTTTATAAGAGAGCCCTGTATGCATTACAATAAGAACTGAATAATCAAACATACACTATGTGTATAAAACAATATAATTCAGCACACAATAACAAAATAAACATATTTAATAAAAGCAATGACATACAACTACATATAGGTGGTCCTCAATCAATAATTTAAACTGCCTGAGCACATGTAACTGCAGTGACTGAACTGAAACTGAAACAGTGTATCCGAAATGGGTGGAGGCAGCAAACAATGTACCAGGCCAGCTGTGATTTACAATAGCAATATTTTTTGGACTCGCTAGAAATGTATTGGTAAATTATATTAATCATTCATTGAACTGCGTCTATCTTCTGCCGAACAATGCCTACCTGTATATCGTAGGATTTTGAGTCAAATAGAACCCATGTTTAATATCTCTTATAAAGTTGGTTTTGTAACAAACTGGGAATTTGATATTTTTTACTGATATTATGATTGTCTGTATGTTTCATGTGTAACGCTCGTCTTCCTCCTCGTCTGAGGAGGAGCAAGGATCGGACCAAAATGCAGCGTGGTTTGAACACATACTTTTAATAATATCAACGAAGACGAAAAAACACTTGATAAACTACAAAACGACGTGAACAGACCTGAACATGAGAACATAAAACAGGAACGAACGAACGAAACGAAACAGTACGTCCAGCTCACGTCCTGACCAACTAAACAATACAGAACAAAGGAAATAAGGTCAGGAACGTGACAGTACCCCCCCCCCCCCCCCCCCAAGGTGCGGACTCCGGCCGCAAAACCTGAACCTATAGGGGAGGGTCTGGGTGGACATCTGTCCACGGCTCTGGCACTGGCTCTGGACGTGGTCCCCACCCCACCATAGTTAATCCCCGCTTCCGTGGCCTTCCGTGGCCTAATGGCTACCCTCCATATTAACCCCACTGGATTAAGGGGCAGCACCGGACTAAGGGGCAACACCGGACTGAGGGGCAGCTCCGGACTGAGGGGCAGCTCCGGACTGAGTGACGGCTCCGGACTGAGGGGCAGCTCCGGACTGAGGGGCAGCTCCGGACTGAGTGACGGCTCCGGACTGAGTGACGGCTCTGGCAGGTCATGGCTGGCTGACGGCTCTGGCAGGTCATGGCTGGCTGACGGCTCTAGCAGGTCATGGCTGGCTGACGGCTCTGGCAGGTCATGGCTGGCTGACGGCTCTGGCAGGTCATGGCTGGCTGACGGCTCTGGCAGGTCATGGCTGGCTGACGGCTCTGGCAGGTAATGTCTGGCTGGTGGCTCTGGCAGCTCCTGTCTGGCGGGCGGCTCTGGCGGCTCTTGTCTGGCGGGCGGCTCTGGCGGCTCTGCCCAACCTTACCTGGTTGAATGCTCCCTGTAGCCCGACCAGTGCGGAGAGGTGGAATAACCCGCACTGGGCTGTGTTGGCGAACCGGGGACACCATGCGTAAGGCTGGTGCTATGTATGCCGGCCCGAGGAGACGCACTGGAGACCAGACGCGTTGAGCCGGCTTCATGGCACCTGGCTCAATGCTCAATCTAGCCCGGCCGATGTGTGGAGCTGGAATGTACCGCACCGGGCTATGCACACGTACAGGAGACACCGTGCGCTTTACCGCATAACATGGTGTCTGCCCATACTTTCGCTCTCCACGGTAAGCTCGGGGAGTTGGCGCAGGTCTCCTACCTGACTTCGCCACACTCCCTTGTAGCCCCGCCACACTCCCTTGTAGCCCCCACCCAAGAACTTTTTGGGCTTGACTCTCGGGCTTCCTACCGCGTCGTCGTGCTGCCTCCATTCGCCGGTATCCCTCCTCACACTGCTCCAGAGAATCCCAGGCGGGCTCCGGCATTCTCCCTGGGTCGATCGCCCACCTGTCGATCTCCTCCCACGTAGTGTAATCTAGACTCTGCTCCCATGTCCAATCCTCCTTGCGCTGCTCCTGCTGCCGCTGCCTGTTACCACGCTGCTTGGTCCTTGGTTGGTGGGTGATTCTGTAACGCTCGTCTTCCTCCTCGTCTGAGGAGGAGCAAGGATCGGACCAAAATGCAGCGTGGTTTGAATACATACTTTTAATAATATCAACGAAGACGAAAAAACACTTGATAAACTACAAAACGACCTGAACATGAGAAGATAAAACATGAACGCAGGAACGAACGAACGAACGAAACGAAATGAAACAGTACCGTGTGGCGAACAAACACAGACACAGCAACAATCAGAGGAAACGTAAAACACCTGCCCCTGATTGAGAACCATATCAGGCTAGTTGACAATGAACCCAACATAGAAACACATAACATAGAATGCCCACCCAGCTCACGTCCTGACCAACTAAACAATACAGAACAAAGGAAATAAGGTCAGGAATGTGACATCATGTCTGCAAAGTAGCTAAAACGCAGTCAGTTCCACATTAAACAAGACAATTAAACCAAAATACCACATTGATAGACTTTAGACACTGAACAGAAAGATGTTCTATAATATTTTCACACTCTCAAATATACACTGTACAAAACATTAAGAACACCTGCTCTTTCCATGACATAGACTGACCAAGTAATTCCAGGTGAAACCTATGATCCTTTATTGATGTCATTTGTTAACTCCACTTCAATCAGTGTAGATGAAAGGAAGGAGACAGGTTAAAGAAGGATTTTTAAGCCTTAAGACAATTGAGACATGGATTGTGTATGTGTGCCATTCAGAGGATGAATGGGCTAGACAAAAGATTTAGGTGACTTTGAACGGGGTATGATAGTAGGTTCCAGGCACACTGGTTTGTGTCACGGACTGCAACGCTGATAGGTTTTTCATGCTCAACAGTTTCTCTTGTGTATCGATAATGGTCCACCAACCAAAGGACATCCAGCCAACCTGACACAACTGTGGGAAACATTGGAGTCAACATGGGCCAGCATCCCTGTGGAACGCTTTCGACACCTTGTACAAGTTGACTGGATGTCAACTTACATGTGTTAGTTGACTGTGATAAATAACATCTGGAAATCCATTGTACAATTGCAAATGGCGGCTTTGAGCTTCTGTCTCTTTACATTATATTTAGAGGGAGGCAATGCTAATGTTTATTTACCTTCTTTCCAGCTATGCTTGTTACAACAAACTGCAGAATGACTCTACGAATGCCCTAACAGGACCACAATAGTTACTTCAAGAGTGCTAAGAAAAGCCCAATTATTCTCTCATCTGCTGTGTGCTATGTTCATAACCAGGCACTAGCCAGCCAGGCTAATAGACCACAATGTTTAGTAGCCCAGGTCCAAAATCTGTGCCATATGATATTTGACGAGACAGTGGGCATGCCCCATTGGCTAGAAAGGATGCAGTTGTGTTCTTATTTGTGATCTCCCCAATCCGTTTCATAAAAGTACAATACCAACAGCATCTAAATTACAGGTATACAAGACAAACAACAAATTGTGTCAAATGGATGGTTTCTTCAATATATTTTTAAGCAATTAGTTCAAGCTGTGTGAAGGCCAAGTGTAATTGCAGTTCTAATAATGAGATGCTGACTCTCAAGCAAAAAGCAAACAGTGTAAGAAAACCCATGCCTTTCATTAAAGACAACATGACCATGTTGACTTTGTTCTTCCCTTTTTTCTCTATGAGAACTAGATTTTCTCTGTTTTTGAGATGTGGACCATTTCTGTGCTAAGGTGAACCTGACATTCTTGAAATAAATAAGGCTCTAGAACCCTGAACCTCAACTCTGGACCTCGAAGACAGATCGACTGCCTTTTCATTGTTCCCCTCTAATCAAGGACTGATTTAGACCTGGGACACCAGGTGTGTGGAATTAATTATCAGGTAGAACAGAAAACCAGCAGACTCCGGACCTCGTAGGGTAAGAGTTGAATACCCCTGCAATAGAAGACCAGCATCTTATCTGCCAAAGTGTGTTTGATGGGATCTGAAGAAACATAAGGAGATGATACTGCTAGGGTCAGGTGTGGGTGCCGCGTAATGGATTGGATTTATAAAGCGCTTATACAAGTACTCAAAGTGCTTTACACTGACTGTAAGAAAACAGTGTATGGAATATTTTCATTAGGGTCTAGTAGAGAAAACACATTCTGTAATTATTTTAACACTTGTTTGACAAATCATACCCTTCCACGTTATTTGTAACAGTTTTTTATTTAATTCTCACTTATTCAAACACAGAGTTGTATTCACAGAATGGCTCACTAAGGGTATGATGGTGTGTGAACCTTCTTAATGAAAATAAGTGCATACAGTACATAAACATATTAATTTCAGATCAATTTTATTAAAATGGGCAGATGTCATCAACTTTATATCTTTATATCATTATGCGGTGCACAGGAGGAATGCTTAAAAGTAACTATGAATCCAATCCCATATTGATTTCAATAATGGCTTAATAAATCACACCAATGCTTTGTAGACCCATACAAAATGGGCTACTGCTATTTGATTTCAAATTTGAAGGTCTAAGTGGCAGTATTGGAAATATTACACAATATCCTATACATTAACTATTTCATTACTGTATGATGGTACTAGTGCAGTTATTTTGAATACGTATTGATGTCACAATTTATTACAATACTCAATGCTCTTTACAATAACGGAAATATATGCATATTTTTTTATTAAAAAAAGAAAACAACAAAGAACTAAGAAATCAAAAACAAAGAAACAGCAGCCATTCAGACAGTACATTGATGCAAAAAGAGTACAGGGACTATACATGAGCTTAAGACATATAGAAAAGTAAAAACATTAGGGAATCCAGTACCATATGGCACTAATGCACACTGAAATGCATAGGTATGGCTAACATAAAAATAAACAATTACACACAATTTATATTATACATTGGAGTGGATGGAGAATGAATGGATTCTGGTGGCTTGATTGCAGAAGTTTCAAGTTGTACGTATGTACGGGATACACATGGTATTCAGGCCGTTTCTGTCTACCGGAATTCAGCCGACTTTGCCGGCATCTTACCAGATACCCCCCAGAAGCAGCCTGATGCAAATTTCAATACATGTATACAAAATTACACAATTTAGTAATTTTAAATATTACTATTATACATTTTATACAAATAAATGGTGATGATATGATACCATCCACAAAAAAAAAAAGTGTTGTAATTAACACCATACACCTGGTGACCGTGTAAGCGCCGGGCCCGCCACAGGAGTCATTACAGCGCGATGTAACAAGGACATCCCGGCCAGCCAAACCCTCCCCTAACTCGGACGACGGTGGGCCAGTTGTGTGTCGCCTATATGGGTCTCCCGGTCACAGCCGGCACAGGTCTCGAACCAGCATCTGTAGCAACGCAGTTTACACTGTGACGCAGTGTCTAAGACCGCTGCGCCACTTGGTAGGCTCCAACCACAAAGTTTTTCATGCTTATCAATTGCCTTTCACAAAGTATCAAAATACTGAAATACTACTCAAACAGGACTCTTAAAGAATTTAATTTAAATGCTAATTGTATTTTTAATCACAGAAAATATGAGAAACTGTGGAAAAATAATGAAATAATGAAATGTTATTTATATAAAGCAGCCCGTGTAATCACCTGCCAGAGAGTAGCCCCAATCGGCCCGAGCCCCAAGTAATACATTTGGGCCAGATAACCCACACCGGAATCGGCCCGAGCTCAATCCCCGCATCCTAGCCATAACACTGTCGAAGGCAGTGTCGAAGGCGGCCCAGAATCGGCCCACATGACGTCGGCCGAGCTAACTCTCAGCCGAGTTCCCCGACTCTCAGCCGGAATCGGCCCAGATCCACTGTGATAGCTAGGGAAGAAGAGAGAGGCCCAAGTCGGAGAGAAGCATTTCAAGTTAATTTATGGAATAAGAGTTTATATGCAGTTTCACGCCCGGTTTGAGGTGGGGATGTCTGCTTTACCAGGTGTATGGAGCTGACTCCAACACAAAATGTTTTTTTGTGGATGGGTCCAAGTTTCCCTCTAGCAGGTGTCGTTCTTTCGTTGTTTCAACAACCAAGCAAGGAATTTTTGTATGGAGGTCAAAGAGAGTGTCGAATTTGGTCAACAAAAACATTTATGGCTTATTTGCGATGTGCTGTTTATTTGATTGAATAGAAGTTCATAATGCTTAAGTTGTTATGAGTGTACTGATTTAAGTAGGACACATGCGGTGGCGACTTTAGCATCTAAATCTTGGTGGGGCAAATTCAAGACATTTTTGGACTCACCTTGTTGTGCTGTGCTCGAACAGGAAGGTGGCGCCGCGGTCCTTCTTGTGGGTACATTTGTTAATCAAACTTTGTCATCAAAGTCTTGCATTCTCTTTGGTGCTTTCAAGACAACTGGGAACTCTAAAAAAAACAAGGTTGAATCATGACGTCAGTGATCTTCAGGTCGGAGCTCTAGAAAGAGGCTTAGTTCCCGAAATGGAATTCCAAGTTGGATGACCGTTCAAAACGTATTTTCCCAGTCGGCGCTTGTATTTTCTGAGTTCCAAATTGTCTTGAACTCACTGAAGTCTGAAATTTACCAGTTTTGAGTTTCCAGTTTTTTGAAGGCAGCAGAGCTGCCTTACTCAAGAAAGCAAAAAAGAGACCATGTTTATAAACGGCTTTATTATTATTATTTTGGGGATCCTGATTTTCCAACGTATTCAACCTTTTCTGGCCAGTGGTGTATTGCGAGTGAATGTTTATCCTTTTAAGTTTGGAAAAAAGACCCTTAAACCCAGACTTGGACCACACACCGTCTAAACTGAATATAGTGATTACTTTGCGTATTTTCCGCTGGCTGCCCCACCACCACAGAAAGCACTGAGCTAGGCTGAAACACCTGCATTTTGGAGCTGCCTTACTCAAGAAAGCAAAAAAGAGACCATGTTTGTAAGCAGCTTTATTATTATTATTTTTGTGCTCCCGAGTGGCGCAGCGGTCTGAGGCACTGCATCTCAGTGCTAGAGGCATCACTACAGACCCTGGTTCGATTCCAGGCTGTATCACAACTGATCATTATTGGGAGTCCCGTAGGGAGGTGCACAATTGGTCCAGCGTCGTCCTGGTTAGGGTTTGGCCGGTGTAGGCCATCATTGTAAATAATAATTTGTTCTTAACTGACTTGTCTAGTTATATAAATCTTTGGTTTGACTGACATCTACTCTAACAGACAGCAACACACACCCCATAATTAAAAGGGCAACACACTCCGTAATTTATGGTGCTTGCCGTTATGACAGTTCTCTCCGTTTGTCTTAAAGGTTGTGTTGGAATTATAAAGGTAAAAACAAAACCCAAAATGAAAACGACCTTAAGCAACCAACAAGATGAAAATCTACCAATATTTATTTCATAACTTCTAAATATAATGATATACACGTTCTCATACGTTCTGATATAAAGTTTTACCCATTCATTCAAATGGGAATAGAGTGACTTATGATTTTAGCCAGAGGGTTCTTTCTAGGAACAAATATTACATAATGTAACACGGACAATGGTATTTCCATGAATATTAAATATTGATTATGGTGCTATAATAAGCATGTACTGTAGTCATAGTGTCTGGAGGAAGTTTAAGTATTAATTCCAGGAAGATGCACTTCAGGGATCTCCCGTTAAGCTTAGAGAGCAAAGCCAAGAATCTCTGAGCCTTTGCTGATGTCAAATAGATGAATGAACCGTAGTGACTGTCAAAGTAATCCTTCTGTTGTTCATTAAAATCCTTACTGTAATTAGCTTCCGCCATGCAGTAATTTGTATTTTAAACTAACTCATCGAAAAGTACTTTAAACTAACTCATCGATTGACCGTTTTGAAAACATACAGGTACTGACCCACTAGCAGTCCTATGGTAGGCTATTTAAAGCTGAGGAATTTACAATATTGTCAGTGAGCTGTATGCTGTGACAGTGTGAATGTTCTGATGAGTGCTTAATATCAAGGATAGAAATCATTTCAGATCTAAACTGTTATCTGGTAGTATTTAATCTTGCAAACTTCATATGCCCTTTAATCAACAAGGTTTAGTTTAATAGTCCTGATGTCTGTCAAATCAATCTGTAACATCTTATTAGTGAAGTTAAAGTGTTGCATCTTCACCAGATTCATTTTGATCAAGGAGCAATTTCCCTCTAGATTGAATGCCAATCAATAAGCACAAAGCTGAAGATTGTTATTGATCTTCCTAATGGTTTCAGTGGACATATTTTTCTATTGAACAGAGACCCTAATTCAATCTAAAGTTCGTCTTGATGATATGAAAGGATTTATCTCATTAAATCTGTCTTTAATTTATTGATTGATTGATTGATTTATTTATTCATTCATTCATTCATGGATGCTTGCCTGGTTCTGGCTGTGTTTTCAATACAGGCAGTACGAAAGCTATACAGTAACACTTTCACAAATAAAAGTATAATCCTATGAAAATAACAGCTAGTGTTTTTATTATTACTCTCACACTTCTTTCATGCTTAACATGAATAATAAAATGGCAACAGCTGATTTGTAATGGTAGGGAAGCCTGCATAGCTGGAACTGTGGACCAGGCTGTGAGCTGACCTGGTAAGAGGGGTGGGGGGTAGGAGGGGAGGTTGGGGGGGGGGGGTGCATTGACGATTGTCAGTGATGCAGCGAGCCACTGGCTTCAAGATGCGCCACACCATTGGACACTAGATGCCAAGACCATGCTGCTGCTCCCTTCCAACATATTCAATATAAGATAAGAGCCTATCTCCACACAGCAGATACACAGGTAATTTAACCTACATGGTGCCAGGTAAAAATATTTCTTGTCTGATGCAGTTAATTGAATATCAGTGAGGAGAGCAAAATGTAGATTCTGTGTTGCCAAACAAGTGCTGCATGTGTAAAATGTAGACCTCTTGCATTTCCTTTCTGAACCATTACAATGCATAAAAAATGTCCATTAGCATGACTAATATGCCTTATAGACAGCTAGACTTCCCTGTTATACTATATTTGTGACCTTAAGATGTCCATCCACTTATCGCTGACCAAGAGCTTTTAGCATTGAAGCGCTCTGTGAGTGATGCATTTAATGAACCTGAACACTTTACTGGATTAGATGCAGGCCTTTTTTGTCCACATTAAATTCCCTCTTGGGTTGTGAAACAACAGAGTCATTTCCTGAGCTGGCTGGAAATATCCAGAGGTTCAATGCTAACCACTCCGCAAACTTAGGGGCCAGAACTCTATCATTGCAGCACACAATGTGGAGGCCAGATTATAATATGTTTTTAGTTATTATTTATTGTCATACTATATGCACCGGATAGTGTAGGTCGACAGATTTATCACCTTGACGGCTCAAGTATTCAAACCAAAAACCTTTGGGTTACTGGCCAAACGTTCTTACCACAAGGCTACCTGCAGCCTGGTCTTGCCAGTAATCCAAAGCCATTTTATAAAAAGGAAGTTATGTAACGTTTATATTAGCTCTTTAGCTCAAAAGCCCAGAGGAATGCTTGAAGACAAAAAGCTCTGAGTTGAACAAACAAGTCAATTGGATTAAGATCCATCTGTGTTTTAAATAGGAAAAATGAAAAATAACAACATAAAAATGCCAAGTAGAGTGCAGATGGTGGAATGAAGCGAATGGTACCTGTACAGGAAGAAGGAGCATATCTTGTACAACGCCTCTTTAAATGAAGCGTGCTTTTAAACTGAACTCTGAACATTTCTTCTTGCAGATATTTCCTGCTAACCGTTAATACTGAATTTAGCATGTCATTTGGGCATTATTGCTTTCCACACTGCCGTTTCCCACCCGGACAAAAGAAACACCTATGTGAGAATGCTAATCATTGACTATGGCTCAGCGTTCAACACCATAGTGCCCTCAAAGCTCATCAATAAGCTAAGGACCCTGGGACTAAACACCTCCTTCTGCAACTGGATCCTGGACTTCCTGACGGGCCGCCCCCCAGGTGGTGAGGGTAGGTAACAACACATCCGCCACGCTGATCCTCAACACTGGGGCCCATCAGGGGTGTGTGCTCAGTCCCCTCCTGTACTCCCTGTTCACTCATGACTGCCCAACCAGGCACGACTACGCTGATCCTCAACACTGGGGCCCATCAGGGGTGCGTGCTCAGTCCCCTCCTGTACTCCCTGTTCACTCATGACTGCCCGGCCAGGCACGACTCCAACACCAT
Source organism: Salvelinus alpinus (assembly GCF_045679555.1). Lineage (NCBI taxonomy): Eukaryota > Metazoa > Chordata > Actinopteri > Salmoniformes > Salmonidae > Salvelinus > Salvelinus alpinus. Next base: position 19,458,722 of record NC_092087.1, on the reverse strand, counting down.
CATTAAGTTTGCCAATGACACAACAGTGGTAGGCCTGATAACTGACAACAACGAGACAGCCTATAGGGAGGTCAGACACCTGGTCGTGTGGTGCCAGGACAACAGGACCGAGCACGCCCTCATTCTCATTGACGGGGCTGCAGTTTAGCAGGTTGAGAGCTTCAAGTTCCTTGGTGTCCACATCACCAACAAACTAACATGGTCCAAGCACACCAAGACAGTCGTGAAGAGGGCACGACAAAACCTATTCAGGAGACTGAAAGATTTGGCATTGGTCCTCAGATCCTCAAAAGGTTATACAGCTGCACCATCGAGAGTATCCTGACCAGTTGCATCACTGCCTGGTATGGCAACTGCTCGGCCTCTGACCGCAAGGCACTACAGAGGGTAGTGCGAATGGCCCAGTACATCACTGGGGCCAAGCTTCCTGCCATCCAGGATCTCTATACCAGGCCGTGTCAGAGGAAGGCCCTAAAAATTGTCAAAGACTCCAGCCACCCTAGTCATAGGCTGTTCTCTCTGCTACCACACGGGAAGCGGTACCGGAGTGCCAAGTCTAGGTCCAAGAGGCTTCTAAACAGCTTCTACCCCCAAGCCATAAGAATCCTGAACACCTAATCAAATGGCTCCCCAGACTATTTTCATTGCCACCCCGCCCCTCCCCTCTTTTACACCTCTGCTACTCTCTGTTGTTATCATCTATGCATAGTCACTTTAATAACTCCACCTACATGTACATATTACCTCAACTAACTGGTGCCCCCGCACATTGACTCTGTACCGGTACCCCCTGTACATAGTCTCGCTACTGTTATTTAACTGCTGCTCTGTAATTACTTGTTACTTTTATTTCTTATTCTTATCCATATTTTTTAAAACTGCATTGTAGGTTAGGGGCTCGTAACTAAGCATTTCACTGTAAGGTCTACACCTGTTGTATTTGGCGCATGTGACTAATACAATTTGATTTGATTTAATACGTGTCACGTATCAGTTTGCAAACAATGTCATTTAAAAAATATTTGAGTTAATAAAGCCGCATACAAACATCGTCTCTTTTTGCTTTCTTGAGTAAGGCTGCTCCAAAATGCAGCTGTTTCAACCTAGGTCAGTGCTTTCTGTGGTGGTGGGGCAGCCAGCGGAAAATACGGAGTTTAGGGGTAGGTAATGTTCTCTAGTTGCGCCGTGATTGGCTCAGTGTTCTGTCACTCATGGAGACACTAAGTCATTGCGGACTGAACGAAGTTATGTAGAGCACCTCAAGATAAAACGTAATATTCAATATCGGCAAGTTAGACTAAAATATTAGCACTACATAATCTGGTGGGTGATAACCTTCAATCTGGATAATAACACAAAACAAATCTTAAGACTAGAGACATTTATCGACAAATATTACGAAAACAAGCAACACCCAAACATGACGGAGAGTAAGACAGGGGAACCGATTTCAAAACGCAAACGTGACTCTTCTGCAGACACAGACGATTTAATATTTTAACCACCGGGATTGGTAAAGGTCGAAAACGATCTGTTAAAAATCAATAAATGACAAACTGGGTATACTTGAATTAGTTAGTAAGGATATAAAAGAGTTGAAGGCAAGCCTCGAGATGAGTGATGAAAAAGCTGTGACATTGGAGAAGGAAACACACAAGCTAAAAGGGACAGTCAATAAGATTGAAACCGAAATTAATGAAATTAAAAAGGAGAACGCCGTTCTGAGGGAAGCCTTACTGGACATACAAACTAGATCAATGAGAGAGAATCTGGTACTTACATGTATCCAGGAGAAAGAAGGGGAAGTTCCTGAATCTGTAGTGAGAGAGTTCCTCCTTACAGCGCTTCAGATCCCACGCGAATAACAAGATAAACAATGTAAAGCATACGGGATCTGTAAAATGTATATAGGTTCGGAACTTTTGTGAAATAGCATAGTTACAAATAGAAATCAAACTGGATGGACATCAGAAATAGAGGAAGGACTAAGAACAAACAAGAGAGAACTATTGTAAAGTAGACTGTGTCTGTAAAATGTGTATAAGATGTATAAATTGAAGGTAAAAGCAGAAGTGTTTATTAGTTTACTCCAATTGGGGGATTGGTGGTAGGGTTTGCGGGGAATAATGATAAAGGTATATTCTTTTAAAAAGTATGTATGTCTATATAGGTATGTGTATGTATATGTATATATTTGTATATGTATGCATGCGTGTATGGATATATATATTTACCCAAAAAATATGGGGGATTGGAAATGATGCAGACAATTACATTGGAAGCAACATTCTTTCCGCAATAATAAGCTGATCCACCCCTTAAGAAAAAAAAAAAATAATAATAATAAAATAAAAAAAAGTAATTGCAAAATCTGCAGGGTGTCACACCCTGATCTGTTTCACCTGTCCTTGTGATTGTCTCCACCCCCCTCCAGGTGTCGTGCATCTTCCCCATTATCCCCTGTGTATTTAGGCACGAGGAATTGCTTCGTGGCCTTGTGGAGGGGGTCCAAACGTTGGTTGAATGCCAAGACCGGGCATTGGACAGTTTGCTGGCGCAATTCCATTGTTTGTCTGGGAGGCCACCTACCACGGTGGTAACCCCACAGCGACTCAGCTGCTAGCAGCGCCGTCTCATCGGTCACGCTCTCTTCTCGGGAGCCCCGCTTACCACCTCTGGAAGGAGAGCCGAGCAACTGTTGGGCGTTCCTAGCTCATTGTGCCCTCGTCTTTGAGCTTCAGCCCTCCTCCTTCCCCTCAGATTGATCCAATAATGTCAAGCCGGATGCACTGTGCCGCCGCTATAGCCCCACAGGTACCACCCCGGAGCCTGAGACCACCTCGTGCCTGGTGATGGCACTCAACTGGGGTATAGTGAAACAGGTCCGGGAGGCGCAGCGGTCCCAGCCGAACCCTGGGCGGGGCCCTGATAATCGAATGTTCGTGCCTGACACTGTCCACTCTGCGGTCCTGGAGTGGGCCCATTCTTCCATTCTTCCGTGCACCCGTCGGACCCTGGCCTTCGTGCGACAACACTTTTGGTGGCCTACGATGGTTCCGGATGTTGCCGTGTTTGTCTCCGCCTGCACGGTCTGTGCTCAGAATAAGACTCCTCGGCAAACTCTGGCTGGTCTTCTGCAAACACTGCTGTCCCTCACCGGGCCTGGTCCCATATATCCCTGGATTTTGTCTGAGGGCAACACTGCCATCCTGACAGTGGTCGACCGGTTTTCCAAGGCCGCTCACTTCATTCCTCTCCCCAAACTACCCTCGGCCAAGGAGACGGCCCAGCTCATGGTGCAGCACGTCTTCCGGATCCATGGACTGCCCGTGGACATGGTCTCTGACTGGGGGCCTCAGTTCTCGAACCGGTTCCGAAAGGTGTTGTGTGCCCTCAATGGGTCGTCGGCCAGCCTGTCCTCTGGCTTCCAGTCGGAGCGAGGGAGGCAACCAGGATCTTGAGACTACTCTGCGCTGCCTGGTCTCCGCCAACCCAACCTCCTGGAGCCAGCAGCTGATGTGGGTCAAGTACTCGCACAACACCCTTCCCTGCTCTGCCGCGGGCCTATCTCCATTTGAGTGTTCCCTGGGGTATCAGCCCCCGCTCTTCCCCGAGCAGAAGGAAGAGGTCAGCGTACCTTCTGCTCAGATGTTTGTCCGCTGCGGTCGTCGTACCTGGAGGAGAGCCCGGACGGCCCTCCTCAAGACCACCTCCAGGTATCGACGACAGGTGGATCGCCATCGAACCCCGGCTCCCCGGTATCGTCTCAGGCAGAAGGTTTGGCTAACCACCCGGGATCTGCCCCTACGGGTGGAATAGCGCAAACTCTCCCCCGGTTTATTGGCCCATTTCCCATCTCCAAGATTATTAGCCCCTCTGCTGTTTTTCTTCTATTGCCCCGTACCCTTTGTATACATCCCACCTTTCATGTGTCCAGAGTCAAGCCTATGTCTCACATCCCTTTGTCTCCTGTTCCCTGGACCACACCTCTCCCCCATCGTCTCCTGAAGGTTCGACCTCAGGGCAGGGGGTTCCAGTACCTGGTTGACTGGGAGGGTTCTGGACCGGAGAAGGGGTCCTGGATTTTAGGGGTGTCGTCCTCATGGATTTTCAACGTTGACATCCTGGTCAACCAGGTATGTGCCCAGGTAGGACAACAGGTGGCACCCCTAGAGGGGGGGGGGGGGGGGTACTGTCACACCCTGATCTGTTTCATA